>NW_020524586.1:0-70000 GCF_003368295.1 Carassius auratus
CACACACCTCACACCACACATGCACTCAGTCAGCACACATACATTGCTCAAACAGAGGGACAGAGTGAGTTGAGATGTCTGACAGTTTTTTAATTTTCTTTTAATCATACAGTGTTGTAAAGTCATGAAACTATGCATATTCCTCAGAATGATTTGATCTCTGTATGAATTTTTTTAAAAGTGTTTGGAAGCTGCAATTTAAAAATACAAGACAATTAATGATTCCCTTTTTACTGTCATTCAAAAAATCACACGACAAACGGTTCAAGCTAACAAAATCCGTTCGCAATTTAAGTTCCTCATTGTTTTTTCAACAGTAGACAAAGTTGGTGAGTATAAGTGAACATTTCCTCTGAGGAGAATGCATTAAATCAGAGCTCAATTTAAATATTCAAATCAAAATAGCCGACTTCCGTTGGTCGTAGCTGAATGACTGTGAATTAGAAAGTTGTCCGTCTTGATATAGAACAATTTATGTACAAGTTTGGTGTCTGTAGCTAAAACTTAAACCCCCCAACTTGTTGACAAAAGGTGGCGCTGATAGGCGTGCCTCCTTCCCGCCCTTTTTAAAAGCTTTTGCCCTATTGTCCCTAGCCTATCACTACAATACTGATGCTATGTGGTTGTTGAGTTTCATGTCAAATCCTGAGGTTGTTGTCTGCCCTCAAGCTCATTCAATAACAGAAGCATTCAAGTTTGAACACGTTGCCGAATGGCAACGCCATATTTAGATATTAATATCCCCACAACAGATTTACATCCGGCCGTGTTTTGTCATTATTCTGATGAAGTTTTAAGGTAAATCGAGTAAAAATAAGATGCTGATTCAAAAACATTTTGAAAATACTCACTTCCTGCTGCCAGTTGGTGGCGCTATATACGTTGACTCTTATAAGTCACATATTATATCGATCGGTAATCATACAACGAACAAACCAATGAAGTTTGATCAAATTCAGGAAATGTATGTGGATTTTATTAGACTTTCCTGTTTCTCATTCTCGCCATAATTCCACGCCTCGCTAC
The DNA here is from genome assembly GCF_003368295.1 of Carassius auratus. Lineage (NCBI taxonomy): Eukaryota > Metazoa > Chordata > Actinopteri > Cypriniformes > Cyprinidae > Carassius > Carassius auratus. The sequence continues at coordinate 1,027 of NW_020524586.1, forward strand.
GGGCAAACCGTTCGAGATATCAAAAATCCCCTCGCAATTTTTCATCCCCAATGTCTTGAGATCATGTTCACAGAGTTTCGTGGCGAACGGGTTGAAAACCTCAGAGGAGTATTTCAAATTCCAGAGCATGCTTTTTTTAAACAGCCCTGAATAGCTGACTTCCTGTTGGGCGGAGCCTATGACATAAAGTGTGAAAGTTGTTCGGCTCAATGAGATCTATAAGTGTACCAAGTTTCATATAAATACATGCAAGCGTGTGTGAGCTATGGTTCAAGATTTCTGAAGGTGTTCCAGGGGGCGCTGTAGAGCCCCTGTGCCACGCCCGGGTCCCAGTCTCTGTGGCGTCCTGATGGCCGCAGATTCCAATGTGTGTGCCAATTTTCAAGAGTTTTTGAGCATGTTAAGGCCTCCAAAAACCCCCGGAAGGTTTAATAAAAAATAAAAAAAAATATAGCTGCAAGCAGCGATGGCGGGCTCAAGCCACCAATGCCATCGCCACCCCGGTGGCATCAGGTAAACTGTGCCCAGCGGCCACATGCATTCACAATATCCCTCTGGCTGTGAGGTTTTAAGGGATATGGCAGTTAAAGGGTTAATCCGAATCATCTAGACTTTAAAATCACATTCACAGAACAATATATATATATATATATATATAGCTTTAGTAACACTTTACAATAAGATTCCATTTATAGATGGTTTCATCGGGCGCACGCGCCTGGACCTAAGTTAACTTCCGGTCTGTGTTGTGTATATCGGTCTGGCTGCGGTGCCATCTACAAACGCAGTTAAAGCCAAGGTGATGAGTAGACTGAAGTTGGGCTCAGGTGGTTGTGCTGCGGGATGTGTTTCCCATACATTTATTTATTTTTGGAGACTCGCCACAATTTTAAAACTGATCAATTTTCAAAGAGGCTTCATTAAATAAACATGACTAACGTAACGTTACGTAACGTACTGCACGTTTAATTCCTTACATTTATGTTTAAATATCAAAATGAGGCACGGGTGTTTTTATATCGTTGTATTTCTAAAAGAAGACTTGCATGTTATATGCCTGATAAAGCAGCATGTGAGCGTACCAGCTCTGCTTTGTTTACAGCTGTTACTGGGGAAACTTCTTGCGCTTTATGTCTATGCTTTAAAACATCTCCTGCTGGCAAATAATGAATTAGCATTTTCATTAAGTCCGCCTGATCCACACAGAAAACACATTTTGTTTGTTATCAAAAAATATCTACTCTAGAGGGACTTGGCTGTTGTTATTTATTCTATTCGGAGTCTACCGGAAGTTAAGTTAGGTCCACAAAAGCGCTCACGCGCATTAACGTTTGTTTATGTTGATGCCGTTGAAACCGTCTATAAACACTATGTTAACATGAACAATATTTATATAGCATTCATTCAACATTGTTTTATTGTGATTTTTTTCCAAGCACATTTTACCAATTCCAAACCATATCAATCTTAATAACTACCATTATTTTTTATTTAATCATTTATGAGTGCTATACAATAGTCCAGGAAAGCTGGAAAAGAAAAACAGGTCAAGAAGAACTGACAAAAAGAATTGCAAAATAATTAGGAATTAATGTGAAGATTAATTTTTTGTCAATTCTGCAAGACAGACTTTTCAAGAAAGGAGGTGGAATAAAAATGAGCTCCTAAATCTTAATCCCGGTTTCTGGAAGATATATTCCTCAAACCATCGAACAAGAAGAGGTGGTGCTGGTCCTTCACGAAACACTCTAATCAGTTCATAAAGCCTATATATAAAGCCTTAATATATAGTATTTCACAATACTTCATGGTATTCTAATTAAATCATTTTTTGGAATCGTAGATCTCTCAGAACCTGACACCGAGTAATTCTGAGACTCCAGGAAAGTGGCAGTTCTGTAAAATGTTGGCGCTGGAGACTAAATGCTCCCTGATAGTTTCACACCTAATTCACTTAACACACACACAAACACACACACAAACACACACACACACACACTACCCACTGTGACAGAGGGACAGAGTGACATCAGATGTATGATAGTTTTTTAATTTTCTATCATCCATATAGTGTTGTATAGTCATGAAACTATGCATATTTCCTCAGAATGACTTGTCTTCTATGTGTACATTTTTTTGAAGTGTTTAGAAGCTGCACTTTAAAAAAATAAAAGACATTTACTGGTTACTTTTTTACTGTTATTTAAAAAATCACCACGACAAAACCATTCAAGCTATCCAAAATTAATTTGCATCTGTTCTGTAAGATAAATTCTTTAAACAGTGGTAAAAGAGGATGTGGTGCTGATTCTTCAAGAGTCACTCAAAACGTGTCTGTCCATAAAGCCTATAAAGAATTATTCTTAATATACAGTTCACAATATTCAGCTTGTTATTCTAATTAAGTGAGGGTCATTTTATCAGTAAAATACATAAAATACATATTATTTTTCTTTGAAAGATTTCTATAAATGATTTAAATCATACTTGTTTCTACAATAATTATTTAAAAGTAATCCTATACCTCCATCTGGTGGCCATTATTGGTACTAAGAATTGCAAGCTTCATTTATAAGTTATGATAGTTTTAATTTTATGCTGGCTCTTGAAAATGATAAAGCTATGAAACTTACTGTGCTTCCTTCAAATGATGACTTCTACGTATATAAAAAATTATGAAGAGTTTGGAATGAAAAATTTTAAAGATATAGTAAAATAACTATTGTATTTTTTTTATGTTACTTTAATAAATCGCTATGACCACACCATTTAAGCTATCCTAAACCCATTCACAATTTAACATCTCAGTATATTGGCTTCATGTTAAAAAAAGTTTGGTGTGAACTACTTGTGTCTTCTTGGAGGAGTATGAAATCATTTACAGGCTGATTGTATCATAAATCCACAATAGAATTTCTGAGTTCTGTATCAATCTGTGTTGTTGTTTGTTTATTTTTATTTTTTTATTTTTCATAGGAAGATAACTGATCCTTTACTCTCCTTCTTTAATAAATGTGCTTATAAACCAAAAACAAGCTATTTATAGCTGTATTTATAAACTGCTTACTACTGACTGGGACAAGGCTTTATAAAGCATGAACTGACTATTTACTTTTTGAGTTTGAAATTATTATTTGCAGCACAAATGAGGTTTTTTAGGATTTTTAAAAATCCCTAAAACTGTCAGAAAAGGATAAGGCCTATTTCTATGTGAGTGGTTACATTTATTTGTTTTTATAACTATAATGCATAAACTATGAAATTATACAAAATGTATAAAAAAGTACAACAGTTATTGTTTTCCAATGTTTTTTATTATTATTTTTTTTTTTTGATTTACATTTAAAAAAATTAGCCTACTGCAATCATTCTAAACAGCTTGAATAAAACCTGTTAATATTTATTATAGACCACTGTAACTGTGTATAATCTAACAAACAAGTTTATTATGAAAATAACAGTGTGTACACCAGAAAAATTGGACGATAAAGAAATTGCTAACAATAGTATAATAGATCATGTTTTATGTTTTTAGGCGTTTAGATGCAGAAATGGACAAATAAAATGTAAAATAAAATGTAATTAATTTAATTAAATATAGATTAATTCTTGTTAGAGCAAAATAAAAAATACATACTTACACACATTAAAAAAGCAGCCAAGATGAATGAGTTTCATTTTTTTATAGATTAAAATTGAAGACAGAAGCAGCTGGTATATGCGGTCACTTAATATTCAAATCCAGTAGATCCACTTCAGATTTATTTCTCAACAGTTTATGTTCACGTGGCTGTTTTCGTTTAAATTCGCCAAGCTATTTTTGAAATAATCTTGTCCGTTATGTGTTTGTTCGTACGACGAAAGGCAGAATCCTGCAGCTCGAGAGATATGTTATTCTGCCAGTCGCGGTGTCAAATAGTCTTGCACACTTAAACGAGTCACAAACACCTGCATTTAGCTCTTGTAGTGTTACAATGGGTTTATTGTGTGCATTTGTGGTAATATTTTATTTAAAAAAGCTCTTAAACAAGAATAAATTCGTTTGTTTTGAGCTCGACACTGTACGCGCTGATCGGAGGCGGTGATTTCAGATAGGCAGCCACAAATATTCCATTTTCACACAAACAGTTCAAAAACATCTGAATTTAGCTCTTGGTGTGTTCTAATTGGTTGATTGTGTGATATCGCTGTAATAATTTATTTTTAAAAGCTTTAAAACAGGAATAAATTCGTTTTTTCTGAGCTCTTTACTCCAGACGCTCGTGATCACAGCGGTGATTCATCTCTCCTATTTCTCACGTATCTCTGGCCAGAAATTATTTATCCATGAGCCCTGAACCGGTAATAATCAGATATGTTGGTTTAGCTTGTCAGTGTGAATTAAATCTAAGTATTTATTTGTATTTTTAACCGATTTAAAAGTGAAAGTAAAAGTCCGGGAATTGAACCTGTAGGGGCGCTATTTCTCTCAGACAATGGAAGTCTGAAGCACATATACTCAAACAGAGGGACAGAGTGAGATGAGATGTCTGACAGTTTTTTAATTTTCTGTTATCCATACAGTGTTGTAAAGTCGTGAAACTATCCATATTTACTCAGAATGACTTTTTTTCTGTATGAAAAAAGGTTTTGAAGTGTTTGGAATTTAAAAATGCAGGACAATTAATAATTTCATTTTTACTGTCATTTAAAAAAATCACCACGACAAAACCGTTCAAGCTATCCAAAATCCATTGGCAATTTAAGTTGTTTAAAATGTTTTGGCATCATGTAGACAAAGTTTGGTGTGTATAGTGTTACTCTCCTCTGAGCAGTATGCATTAATTCACAGCTAAATGTAAAAAAAAATCCACATTCAAATCAAAATAGCTGACTTCCTGTTGATCGTAGCTGATGACTGTGAATTAGAAAGTTGTCCGTCTTGATAAGAACAATTTTTGTACCGAGTTTGGTGTCTGTAGCTAAAACTAACCCCCCCACTTTTGACAAAAGGTGGCGCTATAGAGTGCCTCATTCACGCCCTTTTAAAAGCTTTTGCCATTGTCTAGCTATCACTAATACTGATATGTGTTTTGAGTTTCATGTAAATCTGAGCTTGTTGTCTGCCTCAAACTCACCATAACAGAACATTCAAGTTTGACACGTTGCCATGGCAACACTATATCAGATATCAATATCCCCACAACAGATTTACATCGGCCGTGTTTTGTCATTATTCTGATGAAGTTTTAAGTAAATCGAGTAAAAATAAGATGCTGAATTCAAAGCATTTGGAAAATGACACACTTCCTGCTGCCAGTTGGTGGCGCTATAACGTTGACTCTTAATAGTCACATATATACAATCAGTATCATACAACGAACAAACCCATGAAGTTTGATCAAATTCAGGAAATGTATGTGGATGTTATTAGACATTTCCTGTTTCCTCATTTCTCGCCATAAGTTCCACGCCTCGCCACGGGCAAACCGTTCGAGATATCAAAAATCCCCTCGCAATTTTTCATCCACAATGTCTTGAGATCATGTTCACCGAGTTTCGTGGCGAACGGGTTGAAAACCTCAGAGGAGTATTTCAAATTCCAGAGCATGCTTTTTTTAAACAGCCCTGAATAGCTGACTTCCTGTTGGGCGGAGCCTATGACATAAAGCGCGAAAGTTGTTCAGCTCAATGAGATCTACAAGTGTACTGAGTTTCATATAAATATATGCAAGTGTGTGTGAGCTATGGTTCAAGATTTCTGACTGTGTTCCAGGGGGCGCTGTAGAGCCCCTGTGCCACGCCCGGGTCCCAGCCTCTGCGGCGTCCTGATGGCCGCAGATTCCAATGTGTGTGCCAATTTTCAAGAGTTTTTGAGCATGTTAAGGCCCCCAAAAACCCCCGGAAGGTTTAATAAAAAATAAAAAAAATAATAATAAGAATAATCCTTAGAAGAACAATAGGGCTCTTCGCCCCTTCGGGCTTGAGCCCTAATAATAATAAGAAGAAGAATAATCCTTAGAAGAACAATAGGGCTCTTCGCCCCTTCGGGCTTGAGCCCTAATTAAAGCTGCAAGCAGCGATGAACGGGCCCTCGCACCCGGGCTCACCGGCAGCGAGTGGCTTTAGTAAATAGGTGAACGGTGAGAAATATGTGTTTAAACTCATAAATATAAGTAGAATATATCAATGTTTATTCCATATATGTGCCAATCTTCCTGTTGCCAGCAGGTGGCGCTATCATTATAATGGAATATTGGCCTTCAGATGTGTTCAGGGCAGGACTCTTATCAAACATGTGAGGTTTGGGGAAGATTGAACATTTTATGCCTCAGTTACAACAACTTCTCTTGCTGTGGCGAGACGTCAAATTTTGTCATGGCGCCATGGACACGCCCTTTGACAAAAACTCAAGATCTCCACAATTTAACATTGCTCAGGCCTTAAGATTAGACTGACCACAAAAAATACATTAATGTCAAAAGATTTCTAGGAGTAGTTTGTCGCAGCGTAAAACATGTCACTTCCTGTTGCCAGCAGGTGGCGCTATGACTATAACTGAATATGGGCATGTAGCTCTGTTAAGGGCAGAAGTCTTATCTAACATGTGAAGTTTGGGGCAGATTGGACATTGTATGTCTGAGTTACAGCAACTTCCTTTTTCATGGCGAAACATCGAAATCTGTCAGGTCGCCATGGACACGCCCTTTAACGAAACCTCAAGATCTTCGCAATTTAACATCGCAAAGGCCTTTAGATTTAACTGACCAAGTTTGGTGGTGATCTGAATAAATCTCCAGGAGGAGTTTGTTAAAGTACATCCCCAGAAAATGGCAAAAACAACACCAATTTTGCAGAGAAAATTCTAAATAACCGACTTCCTGTTGGGATTCGGATTTCCTACCAAGAGACTTTGTGGTAGGTATTTTGTAGGTATCTACCAATGCATTTACTAATGTTAAAAAATGAGACATTATTTTAATTTGTTACCAAATCCTTAAGTAATTAAAAGTGTTTTGTTATAAATTTATTGACCTATAAGCATTTGTGAAATAGTTCTGCTTGCATCACAGCTTGGTCGTCATCTGTGAGCTGAACAGTTTTACTGTTACATCCATGAGATTATATAAATTCAGATTAATGTCAATCACAGGGTGTCAGAGGTCAGTATCAAATGAGTTTGAAATTATGGACCCACTATATATTAAGTGGCCTTAACTACTATGTACTTACATTTTAATTAATAATTTAGTACAATGTACTTATTGTGTACATACATGTTTTTACATTGTACTTATATTTAAAAAAAAACTACATGTAATTACATCTGTATTTAATTTCTGTAATTGCATTTATAAATACACTGTTGACCCATACTTTACACCTTAACCCACCCTTAAACTTACCCATACCTCCAACCCTCTCCCTAACCTTACCCCTATCCCACCTCAATAGCAGCAAAAGTGTTTTAAAATACAATATGAACACAATAAGTACATTGTACTTATTTTTTTATGTAAGTACATAGTAGTTAAGGCCACCTAATATAAAGTGGGACCAAAATTATTATTTGCAGCACAAATAAGTATTTTTAGAATTTTTTTTTAATCACTGAAACTGTCAGAAAAGGATAAGGCCTAAGAGATTTCTTAAGCTGTAATGAAAACAGCACAATTAGCAACAACAACAACAAAAAAACAATTTAAAATAATATTTTTTTTTCTGGTGATTAAAGAGATGTTTAAGTCCCTCTCTCTCTCCCTGTCTGTCTGCCACTCAGCTCATGTCAATCCCCCACTCACACTCACACACACACACACACTCAGTCAGCACACATACATTCCTCAAACAGAGGGACAGAGTGAGATGAGATGTCTGACAGTTTTTTTAATTTTCTTTTAATCATACAGTGTCGTAAAGTCATGAAACTATGCATATTTCCTCAGAATGATTTGATCTCTGTATGAGAAAATGCTTTTAAGTGTTTGGAAGCTGCAATTTAAAAATACAAGACAGTTAATGATTCCTTTTTTGACTGTCATTTCAAAAAATCACCACGACAAAACCGTTCAAGCTGACCAAAATCCGTTTGCAATTTAAGTTCCTCAATGTTTTTGCAACATGTAGATAAAGTTTGGTGAGTATAGTGAACTTTTCCTCTGAGGAGTATGGATTAAATCACAGCTCAATTTTTTTTTCAAAAATCCATATTCAAATCAAAATAGCCGACTTCCTGTTGGTCGTAGCTGATAACTGTGAATTAGAAAGTTGTCCGTCTTGATAAGAACAATATACGTACCGAGTTTGGTGTCTGTAGCTAAAACTAACCTCCCCACTTTTGACAAAAGGTGGCGCTATAGAGTGCCTCTTCCACGCCCTTGTAAAAGCTTTTTCCATTGTCTAGCTATCAATAATACTGATATGTGTTTTGAGTTTCAGGTAAATCTGAGGTTGTTATCTGCCTCAAAATCACCATAACAGAATATTCATGTTTGACACGTTGCCATGGCAACAATATATAAGATATCAATATTCCCACAACAGGTTCACATCGGCCATGTTTTGTCATTATTCTGATGAAGTTTGAAGCAAATCGAGTAAAAATAAGATGCTGAATTCAAAGCATTTTGAAAATGACTCAATTTCCTGCTGCCAGTTGGTGGCGCTATAACGTTGACTCTTAATAGTCACATATATACGATCGGTATCATACTTCGAACAAACCGATGAAGTTTGATCAAACTCAGGTAATGTATGTGGATGTTATTAGGCATTTCCTGTTTCTAATTTTTTGCCCTAAATTCAACGCCACGCCACGGGCAAACCCTTCGAGATATCAAAAATCCCCTCGCAATTTTTCATCCCCAATGTCTTGAGATCATGTTCACCGAGTTTCGAAGCAAACGGTTGAAAGTCCTCAGAGGAGTATTTCAAATTCCAGAGCATGCTTTTTTTTAAACAGCCCTGAATAGCTGACTTCCTGTTGGGCGGAGCCTATGACATAGAGCGCAAAAGTTGTTCAGCTCAATGAGATCTATAAGTGTACTGAGTTTCATATAAATACATGCAAGTGTGTGTGAGCTATGGTTCAAGGTGTCTGACTGTGTTCCAGGGGGCGCTGTAGAGCCCCTGTGCACGCCCAGGTCCCAGCCTCTGTGGCGTCCTGATGGCCCAGGTTCCAATGTGTGTGCCAATTTTCAACGAGTTTTTTGAGTATGTTAAGGCCCCCAAAACCCCGGAAGGTTCATGAAAAATAAAAATAAATATAGCTGCAAGCCAGCGATGGCGGGCTCAAGGCCCACCAATGCCATCACCGCGACTGCCGGTGGCATCAGGTAAACTGTGTCCAGCGGGCACATGCATTCACATATCCTCTGGCAGTGAGGTTTTAAAAGGATATCGGTTAAGGGTTAATCGTCCGTGCAATCTAGACTTTAAAATCACATTCACAGACAATATTATATATATATGTATATATAAATATATATATATTATATATATATATATATTAATTATATATATATATATATATATATATATATATTTAGTAACACTTTACAATAAGATTTCATTTATAAACATTATGTTAACATGAACAATATTTATATAGCATTCATTCATGTCAGTTAATATTCCAAACTTAAACATTAAAACATTGTTTTATTGTGATTTTTTTCCAAGCACATTTTACCAATTCCAAACCATATCAATCTTAATAACTACCATTATTTTTTATTTAATCATTTATGAGTGCTATACAATAGTCCAGGAAAGCTGGAAGAGAAAAACTCCTTATATTCATGTGGCAGAATTATTAGGCATGTTTTCTTTTACAGATGAAATGCGCTAAAAAAGAGTTTTAACTCAAACTGTTTTAACTCAAAGTCGAAAATTATGAAATACCCATGAGAAATATCAAACACAAATGCAATACAGAAATGGATAAGTTAAGACTTGACCATTGTACAAAAATGCTGACTGGGTCATGAGGTCAGAAAAGAAGAAGAAAAAAAAACAGGTCAAGAAGAACTGACAAAAATAATTGCAAAATAATTAGGAATTAATGTGAAGATTAATTTTTAGTCAATTCTGCAAGACAAACTTTCAGGAAAGGAGGTGGAATAAAAATGAGCTCCTAAATCTTAATCCCGGATTCTGAAAGATATATTCCTCAAACTATCGGACAAGAGGAGGTGGTGCTGGTCCTTCACAAGTCACTCTAATCTGTTCATAAAGCCTATATATAAAGTCTTAATATATAGTATTTCACAATACTTCATGGTATTCTAATTAAATCATTTTTTGGAATCTTAGATTTCTCAGAACCTGACACATTGTAATTCTGAGACTCCAGGAAAGTGGCAGTTCTGTAAAATGTTGGCACTGGAGACTAAATGCTCCCTGATAGTTTCACACCTAATTCACTTAACACACACACACACACATTACCCACAGTGACAGAGGGACAGAGTGACATCAGATCTATGATAGTTTTTTAATTTTCTATCATCCATATAGTGTTGTATAGTCATGAAACTATGCATATTTCCTAAGAATGACTTGTCTTCTATGTGTAGATTTTTTTGAAGTGTTTAGAAGCTGCACTTTAAAAAAATAAAAAGACATTTACTGGTTACTTTTTTACTGTTATTTCAAAAAATCACCACGACAAAACCATTCAAGCTATCCAAAATTAATTCGCACCTGTACTGTAAGATACATTCTTTAAACAGTGGTAAAAGAGGATGTGGTGCTGATCCTTCAAGAGTCACTCAAAACTTATCTGTCCATAAAGAATTATTCTTAATATATAGTTCACAATACTTCAGCTTGTTATTCTAATAAAGTGAGGGTCATTTTATCAGTAAAATACATAAAATTCATATTATTTTTCTTTGAAAGATTTCTATAAATGATTTAAATCAAACTTGTTTCTACAATAATTATTTAAAAGTGATCCTATAGCTCCATCTGGTGGCCATTATTGGTACTAAGAATTGCAAGCTTGATTTATATGTTATGATAGTTTTAATTTTATGCTGGCTCTTGAAAATGAATAAATAAATACGTACACACATTAAAAAAGCAGCCAAGATGAATGAGTTTAATTTTTTATATAGATTAAAAGTGAAGACAGAAGCAGCTGGTATATGCGGTCACTTAATATTAAAATCCAGTAGATCCACTTCAGATTTATTTCTCAACAGTTTATGTTCACGTGGCTGTTTTCGTTTATATTCGCCAAGCTATTATGTATTTTGAAATAATCTTGTCCGTGATGTGTTCGTTCTTGCGACGAAAGGCAGAATCCTGCAGCTCGAGAGATATATGTTATTCTGCCAGTCGCGCTTTCAAATAGTCTTGCACACTTAAACGGGTCACAAACACCTACATTTAGCTCGTGTTGTGTTATAATGGATGTATTGTGTGCATTTATGGCAATAATTTATTTTGAAAAGCTCTTAAACAAGAATAAATTCGTTAGTTTTGAACTTGTGACACTGTGCGCGCTGATCGGAGGCAGTGATTTCAGATAGGCAGCCGCAAATATTTCATTTTCACACAAACAGTTCAAAAACATTTTAATTTAGCTCTTGGTGTGCTCTAATTGGTGAATTGTGTGATATCGCTGCAATACTTTATTTTAAATAGCTATAAAACAAGAATAAACTCGTTTTTTTCTGAGCTCATCATTCCACACGCTGGTGCTCAGAGCGGTGATTCATCTCTCGTGTTTCTCACGTATCACTGACCACACATCAATTATTAATGAGCCCTGACCTGATAATAATCATATATGTTGGTTTAGCTTGTCAGTGTGAATTAAATCCAAGTATTTATTTGTATTTTAACCGATTTAAAAGTGAAACAAAAAGACAGTCTCCTCCCTTTTTTAGTCCGGTAACTGCACCTGTAGGGGCGCTATTTCTCTCAGACAATGGAAGTCTAAGCACACACACTCAAACAGAGGGACAGAGTGATATGAGATGTCTGACAGTTTTTTAATTTTCTGTTATCCATACAGTGTTGTAAAGTCATGAAACTATGCATATTTACTCAGAATAACTTTTTTTCTGTATGAAAAAAGGTTTTGAAGTGTTTGGAATTTAAAAATGCAGGAAAATTAATAATTCCATCTTTATTGTCATTTAAAAAAATCCCCACGACAAAACCATCCAAGCTATCCAAAACCCATTCACAATTTAAGTTCCTCAATGTTTTTTCAACATGTGCACCAAGTTTGGTGTGTATAGTGTTACTCTCCTCTGAGCAGTATGCATTAATTCACAGCTAAATGTAAAAAACAATCCACATTCAAATCAAAATAGCCGACTTCCTGTTGGTCGTAGCTCATGACTGTGAATTAGAAAGTTGTCCGTCTTGATAAGAACAATTTTTGTACTGAGTTTGGTGTCTGTAGCTAAAACTAACCCCCCCACTTTTGACAAAAGGTGGCGCTATAGAGTGCCTCTTCCACGCCCTCTTATGAAATTTTGCCAGTGTCTATCTGTCACTAATACTGATATGTGTTCTGAGTTTGATGAAATTCTAAGTATGTTATATGCCTCAAAATCACCTGAGAAGTATTCCAGTTTGACATGTTGCCACGGCAACAATATTTTTAGATATCAATATCCCCCCAGCAGATTTATATCGGCTGTGTTTTAACATTATTCTGATGAAGTTTGAAGCAAATCGAGTAAAAATAAGATGCTGAATTCAAAGCATTTTGAAAATGACACACTTCCTGCTGCCACTTGGTGGCGCTATAACTTTGACTCCTAATAGTCACATATATGCGATCGACATCATACAATGAATAATCTGATGAAGTTTGATTAAAATTAGGAAATGTATGTGGATGGTATTAGACACTTCCTGTTTCTCATTTCTCGCCATAATTTCAAAGCCTCGCCACGAGCAAACCGTTCGAGATATCAAAAATCCCCTGGCAATTTTTCATCCCCAATGTCTTGAGATCATGTTGACCGAGTTTGGTGGCAATCGAGTAAAAAACCTATGACAAGTATTTCAAATTCCAGAGCATGCGCTTTTTACATAACTCTAAATAGCTGACTTCCTGTTGGGCGGAGCCTATGATATTCAATACGAAAGTTGTTCGGCACAATGAGATCTATATGTGTACTGAGTTTCATATGAATATTGGCAAGTATGTGTGAGCTATACATCAACATTTCTGACTGTGATCCAGGGGGCGCCGTAGAGCCCCTGTGCCACGCCCGGGTCCCAGCTTCTGCAGGCTCCTAAAGGCCACAGATTCCAAAGTGTGTGCAAATTTTCAAGAGTTTTTGAGTATGTTAAGGACCCCAAAAGCCCCCACAACTTTGACGAAAAATATGACTACTAAACCCAAAATAGCCAACTTCCTGTTGGGCGTAGCCTATGACATGCAGTACGAAAGTTGTTTGGTTTGATGAGATCTACATGTGTACCGAGTTTCGTGTGTCTACGTGCAAGTATGTATGATATATGGCCCTCAGTATTCCAGGGGGCGCTGTAGAGCCCCTGTGCCACGCCCGTGTATCAGTCTCTGCCCGGCCCTAATGGCCGCAGGTTCCAATGTGTGTGCCAATTTTCAAGACTTTTTAAGCATGTTAAGGACCCCAAAAGCCCCCGAAACCTTGGAAAAAAATTAGAAGAATAAATAATAATAATAATAACAAATAATCCTAAGGAAAACAATAGGGCTCTCGCCCTCCAGGCTTGAGCCCTAATAATAATAAGAATAATCCTTAGGGGAACAATAGGGCCCTGCGCCCATTGGCTCGGGCCCTAATAACAAATAATCCTAAGGAAAACAATAGGGCTCTCGCCCTCCAGGCTTGAGCCCTAATTATAGTCATTATGGCCTTTAGAAAAAATTTTTTTTTTTTGAGAGGTGGGGTAGTGCACAATAGGCCCCTCTGGCACGGCCCAAGCTTTTGTTCTTAATGGCATTTTTTCTTACATTACTTTTACTTTTATACTTTAAGTAGTTTTTTAAACCAGTACTTTTACACTTTTACTTGAGTAAAAAGCTTGAGTTGATACTTCAACTTCTACAAAAGTCTTTTTAAACCCTAGTATCTATACTTCTACTTGAGTAATGAATGCCAATACTTTTGACACCACTGGAAGTCTGCAGGCATTATCACCATGCGTTCACTTAACTCTGAGTCTGCACGCTCTGCTTCTAAGGGCAAAGAGAGAGAGAGAGAGAGAGAGAGAGAGATTGCTTTTTTTTGGCCCACTCTTTTCTTTTCCTAAATTTACAAGTTGCAATTTACAAATAACACAGGCAGTGTTTGATCACCGATGACTCCAATCGCATGGGTAGCGTATTACTGTTGCGTAACACAGAGACAGGATGTAATCGCAAGGCGTGCTTATTGACAAAAGCTCAAAAAGTCAGAAAGCACGACCAGTTCACAGGGTAACACAAGGCTGATGGCACGGGGGCACAGGGACCTCAGTTGGCACCATAGAAAGTTGTTGGCTCCAAGAGGAAGGATTCTTGGAAACCAAACATTGTAATACTCTCTCCAGATCTTGGTTGGCCCTCTCTGATTGACCATTGCTTTGGGGATGAAACCCCGAAGAGAGACTAACCGTCACCCCTAATAATCTACACAACTCTTGCCAAAATTTGGACACAAATTGGGTACCCCTGTCAGAGACTGGGAGGGCGATAACAAAATCTAGAGCGATGTGGGACCAGGGTCTCGAAGGGACTGACAGCGGTTGTAATAACCCATCAGGGGGTCAGTTGGACGTCTTACCAGTGGCACAAACAGAGCAAGCCAAAACAAAACTATGGATATCACGAGCCATTAACGGCCACCAGAATCGTTGCTTAACCAAAAAACTGGTACGATTAACTCATGGATGACAAGCTATACTGGAGCAATGACCCCACTGAATGACTTCAGACCGATACTCCTCAGGCACAAATAACCGGTTCGGTGGGCAATCGGGCGAAGGCGTTACCCCTTCTAAGGCCCTCATGACCTTTGATTCGACCTCCCATCTGAGAGTGGAGACCACTAATGTCTCGGGTAAAATACACTCGGGAGTGGACGGGCGTTCGGAATGGTCAAAAACACGGGATAAAGAATCGGGTTTGATGTTTTTGGAACCCGGGCAGTACGAAAGAGAAAAGTCAAAACGGACGAAAAAAAGTGCCCACCGAGCCTGCCTAGAGTTGAGTCTTTTAGCAGTTCTAATATATTCTAGGTTCTTATGATCGGTCCAAACGATAAAAGGTACCCCTGACCCTTCTAACCAGTGCCACCATTCCTCCAATGCTAACTTTCACCTGGAACTAAGTCTATGGCACAGTCATAGGGACAATGAGGAGGAAGAGAAGCAGCACAAGACTTACTGAACACTTCTCTCAGGTCCTGGTACTCTTTGGGCACGTTAGACAAATTCACCACCTCCTCCTGGAACACAGACACAGGTACAGATGAACACGCAGACACTAGACATGAGTTATGACAATTGTTACTCCACATGGAGATGGAATTGTGCCCCCAATCAACTCTGGCGTTGTGACGTGTGAACCAAGGATGTCCCAGAACAATGGGTGCCAGAGGTGAATGCATGAGATGAAATGTTATTGTTTCCGTGTGGTTGCCAGACGTGATGAGGGTGATAGGTTCAGTAGTATGTGTACTGTTAGGAAACTGTTGTCCATTAAGAGCACTGACAGAAATCTGGTGTGTAAGGGGGGTGATAGGAAGGTGGAGGTGGTGAGCCTGTTCAACATCAATAAAATTACCTTCCGCCCCTGAATCCAATAAGGCCCGGGTGTCATGAGTGTTGGTTGCCCACCTTAGTCTTACGGGAAGGAGAGTTGCTGATGATGGTGAGGATGAGGTCTTCCCGGTGGAGATCCCACCCGATAGTAGCCTCATTGTTACTACCGGGCTTGATCTTTTAACGGGCACGAGTGAATGAAGTGGCCCGCCCCCCCGCAGTAAAGGCAAAGTCTTTGGGATCTCCGCCGTTCTCTCTCCTCCCGGGAAAGCCGAGCTCTACCCACCTGCATGGGCTCCGGATCGTAAGAGGAACTGACCGTATCCAGGACTTCCGGACTTCTGGTCTCCATGCCACGAACTGGATGGTCTTGTTGGAAACGGCCCATCTTGCTCAGGCGAGCATCCACTCGAAGTGCTAATTCAATAAGTCCATTGAGACTAGAGGGAAGGTCCAGCATGTAAATCTCCCTCTGGATACGGTCAGCCAACCCATGCAGGAATCTGTCCCACTGCGCCTCCTCGTTCCACCTGCGTCACAAGCGCTTGGACCGCCCTCCCTGTGACCGAGATGTTTTCCTCCTGAGTATCCATTCTAGCGATACTTCGAGCCGCGAACTCGTTCCACATGGAAGTGCCTGCTACATCCATAATGGTCAGATCGTTCTGTTACGTAACACAGAGACAGGATGTAATCACAAGGCGTGTTTATTGACAAAAGCTCAAAAAGTCAGAAAGCACGACCAGTTCACAGGGTAACACAGGGGCAGACACAAGGCTGATGGCACGGTGACACAGGGACCTCGGTGGGCAACGGATGATGGTGCTTGCTGCAGTGATGATCCCTCAAATCCCGGTGAGTGTGCAGTCCTTGTGATGGTAAACGGTAATCCAGTGCTAGGTGAAGATCCAGGAACAACGACGACACAGGAAGACTCAGGCAGGAACTAGGAACACAGGAAACAGGTACGGGAGCACACCGGGGAGAAACAACGATCTGACAACATGAAACACCAGTTACTGAACTTATATAGGAGACAAACAATTGAAACCAGCTGGCGCTGCTGATCATTGCTGATCAGTGACCACGCCCATAGACACACACATAACAACATGTTAGACGAGAGAGAGAGAGTGAATTCATGAACCGTGACAATTACACACAATGTTAAACAGACCCGGGACCCAAGGTAATAGACTCAGACCCGACCCGGACCCGGCTGATCATTTAAAATATAGACCCAAACCCGTACGGGTCCCGGGTTGGGTCCTGGGTCGACGGGTCTCGGGTGCACTGTGAAGACCTCTACCTCCAAATTGATACTCTACCCTATGTATATGAGAAGACAGCCACTTGCACCAAGTAAGACCAGTATCTTCTCCAGACACGTACCAACAGGGTAGAAGTCAGTAGTTTTGTGCAATACACCAGTCCCTTGCTCAGATGGCCCAATGCTGAACTTCTTAGAGCCCCTAAAGAAACAGTGATGGCAAACCTTTGAAGCACTGAGCGTAAACTTTAAAGAGTGTAAAGACTTTAGACGAGCTGAGTCTTACTGTTCTGAACCGAAGAAACTGCAAGAAGCTGGCTATGTGGCAGAGATTTCAACACAAGAAGATGAGCAATCCCCTGAGTCATGGTACATCACTCACCATATGGGGACACATAACAACAAGGACAGAATAGTTTTCAACTTTTCTTATTCATACCAAGGCCACACTTTAAATAACATCCTCTACCTGGGCCCATTCTTGGCCCATCGTTGCAGAGGTTCTGTGAACATCCTGTAGCCATTAGCGGAGATGTGAAAGGTATGTTCCACCAGGTTCGCCTCTTGCTAAGTGATAAGCCTATTGTACGCTTTCTGTGGAGAGACATGCAAAGGACAGTACAGCCTAAGATCTACGAATGGCAAGTCTTACCATTCGGCACAATTTACAGCCTGTGCTATGTCATATATGCACTCCAGGAAATTGCCCAGAACTACCTGCAAATTGATCAAACTCTGGTGAGAACAGTCAAACGTTTATTTTCCTCATAGCATTTGATCTGCTGCTGAAGCCAGAACATTAGTAGGCAAGTAGACAGATCACAAAATAGTGATTTCTGGCTATCACAGAAGAGTACTGACTGGCTACTGTGGAACTGCCTAACATAGTCATTCAGCTACAAACCCAGCCATGGAAACCTCTACAGAAAGTCTACAGCATTTTAGCATCACAATATGATCCCCCGGGTTATCTAATTCCATTTACAACCCAAGCCAAAGTGTTTGTCCAAGATTTGTGGAAGAACAATCTAGGGTGTGATGATCCAATCACATCTGACAGCCTGTTATCTAGATGGCAAGACTGGCAGCAAGAGCTCCACAGTTCAAATCAGATTGCAATCCCAAGGTGTTACACTCCATATGAAGGACAAGTGGAAATCATGTCTTATTTTATGTTTGCCTGTTCACGAGTGGCACCTCGGAAGCAGATGAGGATCCCTTGTTTTGAACTGAGTGGGGCACTTACAGGAGCGCAGGTGGCAAATGTCCTTCAAGCAGAACTAACTGTGGACATCTATCATATCATTCTCTGTTCAGACACAGATACAGTCCTCCAATGGCTTAAATCTGATTCATGCAGATACAAAGTCTTTGTAGGAACATGGGTGGCTGAAATTCAATCACTCACTAATATATAAAATATCTGACCACCCGTTGTCTCCATCTTTATCTATTAGAAAGCCTTGATACAGATGCATTTCTAATGTCTCTCTGCAAATTCATAGCACAAAGAGGGAAACCATTTGAGCAGTTTTGTGATAATGGAACAAACTTTGTTGGAGGAGACAAAGATATGAGAGATTCAGCGTATATTTATGATCCAGAATCAGATCCCGAGGCTGAAACTGAACGAGAGCAGCAGCAGCAACGACTCGCTCTGAGCGGGGCTCGAACCTGGGTCTCGGCATGGGAAGAGACGCACTAACAAGAAGGCAGAGATATTTGAAGCAGTTTTACTCACCGCCTGCGGTTCCAACACACGATCATGACCCTTTTTCCGTTGGGATTGCATCATCCTTAAGAAATAAACGATACGCAAATCCGGCGTCAAACTGGGCCTTGTTTGTAAAACAAGCATCTTCGAAATGCAGTGAACAAACACAAACACTTGCACATGCACTCCGTTGATGCTCTGTAAAAATAAACTCCATCCACTGGTCCCTTAATGCTGTTTCTCTTTTGGTAATCTGTGCAGGGTTGTCTTGCCCTGGCAACCAAAAACACACTCCTTTTGTGACATTTGGCGACGTTCTCACTCTGATCAGTGAAGTATGTTGTGCTCTCAGTGCTCTGCTATACAGGAGCGCGCGCTCTTCCGGCAGAAGTGCCTCAGGACCCATATAAGGAAATTCCGCTCCATCTAACGTTACACAGAGCCATACTCGAAAAAAACTTTCCGAAACTTGTGACAAACCGGAAGGAGTATTTTTGGAACAGAAATACTCCTTCTAACGTACAACTTAATTTTTGAAACTTTGTCCATGTTTAGCATGGGAATCCAACTCAGTGTAAAAAACTCAGTATGCATGAAATAGCATTTCACCCCCCCCCCTTTAAATACAAACTATAAGACTGTGTGCCATATGTCTAGAGAGAATAGCAGCGCCACCCCAGGAGGGATGAAGACCATCTCTTTTCAACAGGTCAGCTCTGCCCCAAAAGCTTGTCCAATTGTCTATGAAACCTATGTTATTCTGTTGCCTCACTGTCACCCAGAACAATATAAGATGCTTTTGACGTCATCGCAAAAGACACAGTACAAGCACATCGGAATCCATGTTGTGATAACTGAGGGGAAACCTTGGTGCCTGATGTTATATCTTGCTCCTGCCCATTTTCGAAGCAGCGTCTGAAAAACTGTCTCAAGTTCAAAGTCTAGTGTGACTGCCCCTTTACAAAGAGGGAAGATGGAAAACAAATGAGATCGAAATGTTTCTGAAGACAATCAGTTTCCTGTAATGTATTCACACAAATTATGAAATCATATATTATTTTATATAATTTCCTTCAGCAGTCTGCCTTCAGTAATTTTTCATACAAAATGAAACTACTGTATGTGTTGCATCTGCCTGAGGCTCTTAATAAGTTTGATTAAAGCTGAACTGTATTTACTGAGTTTTTTAAATCGTGATAATCAAATAGGGTTTAATGATAATCAAAATACATAACAGGATCATTAAAATAACCTCAAGGCCAATATACTGTATAAACCGATATGTGAATATGTCTTGGCGAGCTACCGCGAATCAAGCTTCTACTGGAAGTGGACGTGTTGGAGACCCCTGCTCTTGAGCCATCTGGTGGCTGTAGAAGAGCTTGATCTGAGATATAATAAGATTGGAGACTCAAAGCAGAAGCTCATTGATGTGCTACGAGACTCAAACTGTAAACTGATTTGAGTAAACTTCACTTTGTGATATTAAAGAGATTCATTTAACTCTGATATGTTAACAAATATATACTTTCAAATATTTGTGAAAAGAGTTTATCAAATAATCATCAAGCTTTATTTCAAAGGGTTTGTGTCTGAATGAAATGTAAAGTTGATCAAAATGTTGAACACAAAGGAGGAAAGAGAAGAAAAGCAGACTGTCACAGCTTTCTACAGCAACAGCTGCTTTATTAATGAGATCAGTAATAGTGAATCATTAGAGTTTGAAATAGATTTGTTCAGATTGTAGGAAAACGCTGGTAAAATCAGAGCAGATTCAGCTTCAGCTCACAGTCGTCCAGCATCACATGATCAATGTCTCTGTCTCTTGTGTGTTTTTACTTTGACAAGCAACATGTCACATTACTTTACACTTACTTTCTGTAAGAGATAATGTACCTCCAGCCGCTTGTTATCACAGAATAAACCCGACAGGGTGATCAGGACTTGTGTCCTCCTGAAGAGACTTATTATTGATTTGAGTTAAAATGTATTTTAACTCTTTAAACACAAAGCTTCGGCAAAGAAAAACAGTTCCTAACAAACGCCTTCGTACTCATACATTTAATGCATAATGTACAGTCTCTGTGTGAATTTATATAAGCTGTTTGTATACAGCAGATGCTTTCCAGATGAAGCCGTATTTAACAGAAACTTTGCAGATGTACATGTGTCATCTGGGGTTGTATCATTAATTACACATCTTTTCACCACATAAATTAAGATGAGGACATACCATGTTATTTGAGAAGAAAGCCTTTTAAAAAGACAAATCCTGTGTCAGAAATCACTCCATACACTTAAATTATTGAATTCAAAATCAGGTATAGTCTGTAATTAATCTCATTACAGGATTTTAATGTATTTTTTTTTTTTACAAAAAAAAAAGTAACTAATTTGTACTTTGTTCCACTGATTATTTTCTCTTATGCTCCACCTTACAGTGTAGATAGAGATCCATCACCAGAAGTCCCTGATATTTCAATCACTAAAAGCTGATAAATGCTGTGTATCATAAAGTGAAGTGGTCTTGAGAGGAGCAGTAAACATCATCTGAAGATTCACAGAAGAGCTTCACTACTGTGTCTATGAGGAGAAATAAATGTGTGATAAATGTGTAAATGTGATCCATACAGGTGAAAAGACTCAGACTTTACAATCAAATAATGCAGCATGTGTGTTAGAAACATGATATTGACTGATTAATGTTGCTTTAGTATTCAAACAGATGATCATTGTGTTTAAAGGGGGGGTGAAATGCTCGTTTTCACTCAATCTCCTGTTAATCTTGAGTACCTATAGAGTAGTACTGCATCCTTCATAACTCCAAAAAGTCTTTAGTTTTATTATATTGTGGCGGGGTGAGGAACTACACGACAACCGATGGAAGAGAAAAGTCCCCGAAGGGTGGATTTATTAAATGAAAGTGCTCTGGGTGAAGGCGGTGTTCTCCGTGGCGCTTTAAGTCCCTCGTGCTCGCTGTGTCCTGAGTGGTGGATCCCGTGCTGTGCTCTCCTTGGTGGGGCTGACGGTCACACGCTGCTCTCTGGAAAAGAGGAGGTAAGGGTTAGCGTCTTTGTTAGGAGACATTCCTCACCACTCTGTCTTCCTCCTCTGCCTAAGTAGGCCCTGCTTGATGAGCTGCAGGTGCGACCGCTCAGCCCGTGATGAGCTCGTGCCGGTGATTCCGGTGTGTTGCCAGGGCGACGCTGACGAGCGCTCGGGACGCATGTCACACTCCCCCCCCAAGCGTCGACCTGCGCCTGCGGTACAATGGGGAGATATGGGGAGGGTGGGGAGTGGAGCCTGACAGACCTGCGAAAGCTGCCCCTATCCTGGAGAGACCATCCGCGTTGGCGTTGGCCGTCCCCGCCCGATGTTGTATGGTGAAGTGGAAGTCCTGGAGCGCAAGGAACCAGCGGGTTACCCTGGGGTTGGTGTCCTTTGCGCGGGCCATCCACTGCAGTGGCGCATGGTCTGTCAGCAGGGTGAACCGGCGTCCGAGGAGGTAGTAGCGAAGCTCCAGGACTGCCCACTTGACGGCCAGCGCTTCCTTCTCCACGGCGGCATACCGTTGTTCGGTCGGGGTCAGCTTCCGGCTAATAAAGATCACCGGGTGTTCCTCGCCGTCCTGGACCTGGGAGAGAACGGCTCCCAACCCGGTGTCCGAGGCGTCGGTTTGCACCAGGAAGGGGCAGTTGAAGTCGGGGGCTCGCAGGACTGGCTCCGTGGTGAGGGCTGACTTCACCTGCTGGAACGCCTCTTCCGCTTCTAGACTCCAGGCTATCTTCTCCGGTTGCCCCTTCCTGGTCAGATCTGTCAGGGGAGAGGCTAAGGAGGAGAAGTTAGGGATAAAACACCGGTAGTATCCTGCCAACCCCAAAAAGGCTCGTACCTGGGTCTTGGTAGAGGGCCGCAGTGCCGAGAGGATAGCTGTCACCTTATTTTCCTGGGGGCGGATGAGGCCACGTCCCACGCAGAAGCCCAGGTACTTGGCTTCGGAGAGAGCCAGGTGACATTTCCGGGGGTTGGCGGTGAGCCCCGCCCGGCGGAGGTCCAGCAGCACCCTCCGGAGCCGCTCTAAATGTTCCCCCCAGGTCTCTGAATGGATGACCACGTCGTCGATGTAGGCCGCGGCGTAGGCCATATGGGGCCTCAGCAGGACATCCATGAGCCTCTGGAATGTGGCGGGGGCCCCGTGCTGGCCGAAGGGAAGGACCCGGTACTGCCAGTGGCCACTGGGGGTCGAGAAGGCTGTCTTCGGCTTGGCATCCTTAGACAGGGGGACTTGCCAATACCCCTTGGTGAGGTCGAGAGTTGATATGAACCGGGCCCTTCCTAGTCGATCCAGGAGCTCATCGACGCGGGGCATGGGATAGCCATCGAATTCAGAGACCTCATTTAGGCGGCGGAAGTCGTTACAGAACCTTAGGGTGCCGTCGGGCTTCGGGACCATGACGATGGGGCTGGACCATGGACTCCGCGAGGGCTCAATTACCCCTAGCTTCAACATCTCCTGTACCTCTGTCTCAATTGCGTGTCGCCGAGCCTCCGGGACACGATAGGGCCGCTGCCGGACGATGACTCCTGGTGGTGTTCGGATTTCGTGCTGGATGACGGTCGTCCGCCCTGGCAGAGGGGAGAACACATCCGAGAACTGACCGACCAGGTGCTGCAGTTCCGTCTTCTGGGCTGCGGAGAGGTGGGGATCCATGTCCACAACCACGGGAGAGGTGGCGGCGAGGGCCGAGAGCTGGGGCCCGGTCCCCACCCAGCGCTTCAACAGGTTTATATGATAGAGCTGCTCTTCCCTTCGTCGACCAGGTTGGCGCACTTTGTAGGTGACGGGTCCCACCCGTTCGGTGACCGTATACGGGCCCTGCCAGCGGGCCAGGAACTTACAGGCTGAGGTGGGGACCAGTACCATGACGTGATCTCCCGGCTGGAACTCCCGGGGTTGGGCAGCCCGATTGAAGAGGCGCTGCTGGTCTTGCTGGGCCTTGGTCAGATGCTCCCGGACCAATGGCATGACCCTGTCGATCCGCTCTCTCATGGCCTTGACGTGCTCGACGGTGGTCCGACATACCGCAGGCTGTTGTTCCCAGGCTTCCCGGGCGACATCTAGGAGCCCTCGGGGTTGGCGGCCGAAGAGGAGCTCAAAGGGCGTGAAGCCGGTGGATGCCTGGGGCACCTCCCGGATCCCGAACAGCACATACGGGATCATCTGGTCCCAGTCGCGTCGGTCCTCGGCCACGACACGCCGCAGCATCTGTTTAAGGGTCTGGTTAAACCGTTCCACGAGCCCATCGGTTTGTGGGTGGTATACGCTGGTCCGGATCTGTCGGACTTTGAGGAGTTTACAGAGGTCAGCCATGATCCGGGACATGAAAGGGGTGCCCTGGTCGGTCAGGATCTCCGCTGGCAGGCCAACCCGACTACTCAGTAGGAAGAGCTCCTGGGCGATGTTTTTGGCGGTGGCCTTGCGGAGGGGAATGGCCTCTGGGTAGCGGGTGGCATAATCCACGATAACCAGGATGTGTTCATGCCCCCGGGCGGACTTCGGCAGCGGCCCCACCAGGTCCATCCCGATGCGCTCGAAGGGCACCTCAATGATCGGCAGCGGGATCAGCGGGCTAGGGGGAGGAGTATGTGGCGAGGTCCGTTGGCACGTCGGGCACGCTTGGCAGTACCGCTTGACATCCGCCTCCAGTCCTGGCCAGTGGAAGCGGTCCCGGATCCGTTGCACAGTGTTTTGGGCGCCGAGGTGGCCAGCCATCGGGTGGGCGTGGGCGAGTTCCAAGACCGCCGGCACTTTGCTCCGCGGTACCACCAACAGCGTCTTTTCCTCCCCCCTCCGCTGGCCGACATAATAGAGCAGGCCGTTTTGGATGATGAAGTGGGGTGTGGGGTGGGGAGCTGGTTGTAGATCCTCTCCTTCCGCCACCCGCACTTGAGACCAGCAATTCTTGAGGCGCTCGTCCCCACGCTGCTCTTTGGCGAGCGTCCCCCCTCCCGCTATCTGCTGGAAGACATCGAAGAACAGGTTAGAGTTTTGGGAGGGGGACTCACCTCCTCGAGGGCTGTCCGACGTCAGCAGCGCGGGGCCTCGTCGAGGGCGCCTTGCTGGACTCCGGCGTCGGCGGTTCCCGGCCGGGCTAGCAGGCTGTGTGCTGGAGGTGAGGAGCTGATCGAACCCCGGCCAATCCCGGCCGAGGAGAACGGGTACCGGTAGGTTCCTTAAGATTCCCACTTCGACGGGCCAGGAACCAGGTGTCGCGGTGATGGTCACTCTCCGGGCCGGCACATGCCTGGTATCCCCGTGCACGCACGTTATCGCCAGCCGGGCCCTGGAACCTGTTCGGGGTGGCAGGACAGTCGGTTGTATCAGGCTTACCCCGCTGCCCGAGTCGAGGACGGCGACGAATGGCCGGCCGTTGATGCGCACCCTGGCCCGTGGTGCCTTCGGCGCTGGACCGTGGACTGCACAGCCTGCTAGCCATGTCCGTCCTGGGGAACGCGGCGGCTCGGTGGGCATTGGCTCGTCCTGGGGGCCGGGAACCGCAGGCCTGCTCACGGGTCGCTGGGTGCCCTCCGGCGAGCGTCGCTCCTGGACCACCCTTCGGGGAAAAGGCGGCGCTCGCTCCCCTATCTCCCGGTGTTGGGCGGCCTCCGCCAGCTCAATGGCCTCCACGAGCCCGTCGAGATCGGTGGGATTCCTCATGCCAGCCGCCTGCCTCAACGCGCGGGGAAGGGCGCGGAGGAGTCGGTCGATCACCACACGCTCAGCTACCTGGTGTACGGAGGGACCCCCGGCCAACAACCAATGTTGGGCCAACCGGGATAGTTCGGCCGCCTGGGCGCGAGCGGGCTGTCGAGCTCGATATTCCCAGTCATGGAACTGCTGCGCCGCACAGATTGGGGAAAGGCCTACTCGGCCTAGGATCTCCTTCTTCACCTCTCCATAGTTCCGGCTTCTCTCGGCCGTCATGGTGAAATACGCCCGCTGCGCTTCCCCGGTCAGCAGCGGCGCGAGGAGACGGGCCCACTCGTCCTCTGGCCACGCCTCCCGGACTGCGGTGGCCTCAAACATCCGAAGATACATCTCCACGTCGTCATGTGACGTCATTCTTGGCATCAGCTGGACGGCTTGGACACGGGGGTCAGGCAGCGGCGTGCGGTGGGCGGCGGCGCGGAGGGCGGCGAGCTCACGTTCGGCGTCTCCTTGACGTGAGGCCATGTGCTCCACTATTTGTTGCTGGCGGATGCTCACCTCGGTGAGGTGCTTCAGCAGTTCTTCCATGCCGGGGGAGGAGCGGCCGCCTGTGAAAACAGAGCAGAACAAAAAGGAAACAGGAAAAAAAAACAAACGGGTGGCTTTAAGGGTCTCCTCAGGGGTCGGCTGTCGGTGTCCAGCTCACACTCTTGCCGGCATTCTCCACCAGTGTGGCGGGGTGAGGAACTACACGACAACCGATGGAAGAGAAAAGTCCCCGAAGGGTGGATTTATTAAATGAAAGTGCTCTGGGTGAAGGCGGTGTTCTCCGTGGCGCTTTAAGTCCCTCGTGCTCGCTGTGTCCTGAGTGGTGGATCCCGTGCTGTGCTCTCCTTGGTGGGGCTGACGGTCACACGCTGCTCTCTGGAAAAGAGGAGGTAAGGGTTAGCGTCTTTGTTAGGAGACATTCCTCACCACTCTGTCTTCCTCCTCTGCCTAAGTAGGCCCTGCTTGATGAGCTGCAGGTGCGACCGCTCAGCCCGTGATGAGCTCGTGCCGGTGATTCCGGTGTGTTGCCAGGGCGACGCTGACGAGCGCTCGGGACGCATGTCACAATATTCATAAGAGAAAGATAGTCTGTACCGATTTTTCCCGGAAAAACACAACCGGCTGGAGGCGTGACGTGTGGGCGGAGCTAAAGAATCACAAGCATGAGTAAGCTTCTGCGTTCAGAGCGTTTGGAAGCTGTGACATTACCATGAGGAAAAACACATCATCCAAAACAAACCATGGCTAACAGTCAGATTCAGCGTATATTTATGATCCAGAATCAGATCCAGAGGCTGAAATTTAACAAGAGCAGCATCAGCAACGACGTCTCTATGTGGTATGTACTGAAACTGTATATATTTGCTTAGCGGTTTTGGAAAATGACTAAGTTTTATGTCGTCTTATTTTTATTTATTTATTTTATTTTTTTAAACGGGGAGCACACGCTTTTCCGGCAGAAGTGCCCTTAGGACACATATAAGGAAATTCCGCTCCATCTAATGTCACACAGACCCATACTCGAAAAAAACTTTCCGAAACTTGTGACAAACCGTAAGACATTGGAACAAAAATACTCCTTCAAACGTACAACTTAATTTTTGAAACTTCGTCCATGTTTAGCATGGGAATCCAACTCTTTAACAGTGTAAAAAACTCAGTATGCATGAAATAGCATTTCACCCCCCCCCCTTTAATGTAAAGCTGGAACAGAGGAGGAAGGAGCTCAGATGAGTCTGTCTGGCTCTTCAGTTGAATAATATTTCTATTAAACTCATTCATAATGATTCAGATGTTTAAATGTGATTGTCAAGAGCAGCACTTACATGTATCAAAAGATATAAAGCAAATCTACAATGTGCTTCAAAATCCTCGGTACTCATCTTACTGGACCTGTCTGCTGCTTTTGACACTTAATCACCAGATTCTCCTGTCCACCCTCAGAAAGATGGGAATCTCTGGAACTGCTCTCCTGTGGGTTAAGTCCTACCTCTCTGACAGATCCTTCAGTGTGTCTTGGAGGGGTGATGTTTCAAAGTCACACCACCTTGCTACTGGGGTTCCTCAAGGCTCAGTACTTGGACCACTTCTCTTC
The DNA here is from genome assembly GCF_003368295.1 of Carassius auratus. Taxonomy (NCBI): domain Eukaryota; kingdom Metazoa; phylum Chordata; class Actinopteri; order Cypriniformes; family Cyprinidae; genus Carassius; species Carassius auratus. The sequence continues at coordinate 28,601 of NW_020524586.1, forward strand.
TCCATCTACATGACATCTTTAGGATCTGTCATTCAGAAGCATGGCTTTTCTTATCACTGCTATGCTGATGACACCCAACTCCACTTCTCATTCCAGCCTGTCTGAGGGACATTTCTAGCTGGATGAATGACCATCACCTTCAGCTTAACCTTACAACCACTGAACTACTGGTGATTCCAGCTAACCCATTGATTCATCACAACTTCTCTATACAGCTGGGCTCGTCAACCATAACTCCTTCGAGGACAGCCAGAAACCTAGGAGTTGGGATGGATCATCAATTAAGCTTCACTGACCACATTGCTACAACAACCCGGTCCTGCAGGTTTGCCTTATACAACATTAGGAAGATTAGACCCTTCCTGTCAGAGCAAGCAACCCAACTTCTTGTCCAAGCTCTTGTTCTCTCCAGACTGGACTATTGTAATGCTCTCCTGGCGGGCCTTCCTGCATCTACTGTCAAGCCTCTGCAAATGATCCAGAATGCAGCAGCGAGGGTTGTCTTCAATGAGCCAAAAAAAGCTCATGTTACTCCTCTCCTCATCAGGTTACACTGGCTACCAGTAGCTGCTCGCATCAAATTCAAGGTACTGATGCTTGCCTACAAGATGACCACTGGCACGGCACCAACTTACCTAAACTCACTGGTTAAATCCTATGTGCCCTCCAGAAGTTTGCGCTCTGCAAGTGAACAACGCCTTGTGGTGCCATCCCAAAGAAATTCAAAATCACTCTCACAGACCTTTTCCTGGACTGTGCCCAGCTGGTGGAATGACCTCCCAACCTCAATTCGTACAGCTGAGTCTTTACTCATTTTCAAGAAACATCTAAAGACTCATCTTTTTCGCCTGCACTTAACCTACTAACACCAGTACTTTTCCTTTTCTTGTCTTTTTCATTTAATAAAAAAAAAAAAAATTATATATACCTGGCTATGCGTTCTATACTAGACTAACTGAGACTTGTCATGGCACTTGTATTCTGTTGTTGTTCTCTTGTTGACCTGACTGCTTCTATTGTTCTCATTTGTAAGTTGCTTTGGATAAAAGCGTCTGTTAAATGATTAAATGTAATGTAAATTTGTGAAATGTCCATGTTACTTAAAACATTTCCATGATCTCTTACATTTTCTACTCATTGTTATTCTTTTTAATTCTATATTACGTTAGCTATGTGTCTATCTGTTGCTAACAATCTCAAATCCTCTCATTACAACAAACAAAGCAGAAACACAGTGTCAATAAAAGCTGGATTGTGCAGTTTTGACAGATGAATTGATTAAAACGGGAGTTTTCACACACAGTGATTTTGTGCTGAACTGACTGACAGCTTCAGCGTTTAGAAATGCTGCACCTTTTACTCGCTGTTTGTCTCATTTTATTCACTATTTGAAGAAGAGACTTTTCATGAGACTTTGACTTTTCTACACTGTAACAAAGTACATATTTTTAATAATTAAAATTTAAATGGTATAATATTCAGATTTGAATAGTTGAAGTGTGTGTGAAGTATGTGAATGTGGAGGGAGTATTTAGAGACAGTCCCAACCCTGAGCACATAGTGTAGCTCCGCTGAAATCATTCATCATCATCAATTCTTTCTAGGGTCTTTAGACAAGACTTCAGTCTCTCCGCTCTTTATCTGCTCTCACACAGGGTCCTTCTTATGGAAATATAAGAAAGTTTCTCTCAAGCTATCATAATAATTGAAAAATATAAAAATAAATTGGCCGATATTTTCCTGAGATATCTGGTCTTAAAGGGATAGTTCACCCAAAAATGAAAATTGTCATTAATAACTCACCCTCATGTCGTTCCAAAACCCGTGAGACCTCAGTTTTTCTTCAGAACACAGTTTAAGATATTTTAAATTTAGTCCAAGAGCTCTCAGTCCCTCCATTGTGTTACAGAGGAGGTTCCTGTACCGCTTCCCTTGCACCACCAGAGGGAGCCATTACCCAAATATTAGTTTTACTATGAACTCCATTTCCCACAAGGCCTCATACCTGGGACTAATTACACTTACACCTGCACCTCATTTCCACACTCATATAAGCTGCTCACACACACAAACACACACTCATTGCGAAGTCTTGATTTGCCCCGGCTGTCAGTTCTGAGCGTTATTACCCATGTTTTGTTTTCTTCTCTTGACCCTGGACTGTTTCATGTTATTGTTATTGTTGCCTCACCCCTATTGCTCAGTTTGCTGTCGTTTGACCCCATCTGTTTGACTATCAAGAGCTGCAAATGGATCAAACTCCGTCAGGTTCTTAGCAACAGAAGACTTCGCTGTTTAGTGATCCAGCGGCCTTTGCGCAACTCTCCACCGAATTGACCGCCCAAGCTGAACCGAATGACAACTCTAACGGAGGAGCTAGTTCAAGCATTAGAGGGCGTTAGAGTGGGCAACAGCATTCTGGAGGATGGATGGTTCCGCTTTCCCAGTTCCGTGAGGTATTCGAACATTCTACGGAGAGAGGAGATGCTGGAGAGCAGCTATTAACCCTTACTAAAGGGAGGAGCTCGGCTGCGGAGTATGCTCTCTCATTCCGCACACTTGAAGCTCAAACCACCTGGGTCGAGGACACACTGAAACTGCTGTTTCGAAAAGGATTAAGACCAGAGTTACAGTCCGATTTGGCTTGCCCTGACGAGGGTAGGAATCTGAATGAATTCATTGATCTCACCATCTGAATTGACAATTTGATCTGCTCATGACGCCCAACACAAGCTCCAGTCCACATGTCTCACAAAGCGGCCATGAATCAGGAACCAATGCAACTAGGAATGACCCACATCACGCCTGAGGAACGCGAACGTCGTATGCAAAATCACCTCTGTCTTTACTGTGGTCAACCGGGACATATGAGGACTTCTTGCCCTGTACGTCCGTCGACAAGGTATCAAACGGTGAGTCAACAAACCAACAACACCCCCTCCTCCTCTTGCTTTAATCTACCAGCTCAGTTAATCTCTCAAAACATCGCACTTCAGCACTCGTAGATTCGGGGGCAGCTGGGAAGTTTGTTACTCAGTGCCAATTGACCCTAACTCCCAGTTACTCACTCTTGGCAGTGGAGGTGCTAGATGGATGACCCCTCGGCGACGGGAGGATTCTCCAGATCACAGACCATCCGATTCTATGTCATCAATTCATCCACTCACTCCATTATCCTTGGACTACCCTGGCTGTGCACCCATAACCCTCACATCTCCTGGAGAGAGATTCAAATTATCCAGTGGGACCCCTCTTGTCAAGTTCGCTGTTTGTCCAAGATTTCAAGAATCCACAGCAAGGCCTCTGACCCTTCTGTTCCGGACATTAACAGCCTAAACGTGCCAGTTGAGTACTCTGACTTAATCGAGGCCTTCAGCAAGAGAAAAGCATCTCAACTGACCTAATTCCCGGTACCACACCGCCTAAGGGAAGAATCTTATAATCTCCTCTGCATTCGTGCGGGGGATGAGTGGAAGACCGCCTTCTCGACCACTAGTGGGCACTATGAGTATCTTGTCATGCCCTTCGGCCTAGCCAACAGTCCGTCTGTTTTCCAGTCTTTCATGAATGATGTCTTCCGGGACATGCTAAATAAATGGGTAATAGCAGAGCCATATAGAGAGAGAGTTGCGACAACGGAAGTTCGAAATGTTTGGTTGTCACGTGATTCGTGTAGACTTCAAATAGTTCCAGGAAGTGCATTGGCGGCCATTCAAACTGATAGAGTAGAGTGACAGAACTGCGATTTCTGGTAATAAGGAGTCAATAAATGCATTTATTTTATATGTTTATACAACACACTGACATATGTATGTAGCATGAGTATGTAGTTACAGCGATGTTGTTTTTAAAATATCAAATCGGGTAATATTTGAGGATTAGTGTTCAATTACCGTTATTTTAAAAACGTATTTCAGGCTAACGTTAAGTTTTATAAACACGGGTTGCTGTTGCCTTTTTACGTTACATATTGTCCATTTTTTCACTGATCTAATGTTAACTCATGTCATATCGATGACTTTCAGGTAGTACAGAGACAGGCTGGTAACAGGTGATTTTCAGCTCGCACCGCACTATGGGTCAATTAACTGTTACCAGCAGTAATTAGCATGTTAAATAAATGTAAAATGAAGCTTACTGTTTATAATTCTTACAATTACATATAGTAATATAATTATGTATTATAAATAATATACCTATTATATCTAGTATAATTCTTACAATACTTATTCATGTACACAATATATTCAGGTTTAAAACAACTTAAGCATGCTCGTATATAAACATGTACACTGCCATTCAAAATGATGCTGAAAATTCAGGTTGGCATCACAGGAGTATATTCCATTTTAAAATAGAAAACAGTTATTTTAAATTGTAATTATACAATTAACTATTTACAGCAATTCATGAATACATTTCTAATAAATTTAATAGCATGACAAGCATTTTGTATGTGTCCTTTCTTTCTTGTTGTCCTTGCATAGTCTCCACCGTGGTTTACTGTGCTGCATGGGGATGCTCCACTCAGTCAGAGAAAGGTGTGCGAATGTATGGCTTCCCCGCTGACATAGAGAGGAGAAAATAATGGTTGGCTCAAGTCAGCAGGAGCAATCTAAATACAAATAAAAATTACAACAACAAAAAATTGTTAGGTAATTATACTTACATTTATTTGCACTTTTTTACATTGACAATGTTTTACTAGAAATAAGGAACAAGCAAAGCCTTGCAAAACCCAGGGAGCTGAGACTCATGGTGAGACATTGCAGGGAGTCATCAGTGTTACCTATAACTGTGCATTTAACCACCATGTGATATGTACTGTAAGTGGGTAGACAAAAAAAAAAGGTGTGTGTGGAAACTAAACTGAAGTCAGTATGCAGACAAATTGCGGCAATGCAATTTGTCATGACCAAAAAATTCAAGAGTAGGCTGAGACCAGATGCTATTCCCACAATCTTTGTACACCGTCCTGTGGTCAAAAAGAGGAGGGCCCTGCTCCACGATGCACCCCTAGACCTGTGAACATACAAGAAATGGCTGCTGATTACAGTTATGTTATTTCAGGTGATTCATATATAATAAGTACAAACTCGTACTAGTTGAAGTAAAGTGATGTGATATTTTCAATATTTAAAATTAGCAAAACCATGTATTCTACCTCTATCAGTTTCAAAGGTTGAGGAAAAAAGAACGAGGACACTCAGAGAAGGGAAAGTGAGAGTGAAGAAAAAGGACATGGCTAGAGAGGAGAGACAGGGACAGGTGACACTGCCCAGTCAACCAGCAGCAAGTCAGTCAGCAGCCAGTCAGCATTCCTGTGAACCATCAGCCAGTTACCAGGGTCTATTAAAAAAATTTAAGAGACAAGAAAAAAAAAATAAAGATCAAGCAATGCAAAGGCAGCACTAAGAAAAATAATGAAAATTCAGCTATCAAAAAAAAAAGGTCCCCTCAGCTCTCCTGACCTGCATCCTCACTGATGCTCCATCACAGAACACTTCAGTGGCACCACTAATCCTCCACCTACCAGAACCCACAGAATATTACAGTATGTTACTTTTATACACTAACAAGTCTAAGTATATAATACAGTATTATTATATAATATAGACAGGTAATAGTAAATGAATCACAATGACTAAAAACACTCCACCCATGTTTTTGCAAACTCAATTCACTCTAAATGTATATCAATAGGGTGCATTTTATTATTAAGTAATTGAATACGTGTAATAAGGAACAAACTTTATAACCTCATTTTTACCACTTCCACTCACCGCTGTCACACGTTATATTGAACTAACGTAATAGGCTATGTAACGTTAGCTAACTTTCCCCACCCTGCAAAAAAATATGTTTATACTCCTTTTTTTTCTAATTGCAAACACGATGGATGAAACTGAATTATGAGAACAGATTTTACAATTATTAGGGTGTTCGTTACTAACTTTATGCAGCTCCAATCCTAGCCTAATCTGTTAGTTATCTGATAACAAACCTTAAATCTACTTATTTAATGAGTGATTATCTACTAGAAGGTTTTAATTTGCAATTTATTGTTATTAAGATGTACTGATAATATTCAATCTTATTATTTAAACGTCTTACCTGTTAAAAGTGCGTCGCAAACGGTTTGTTCTGCTGCATCTTCTACGGCGCGGCATCGGTTTGCCGCTACTTCCGGGAACTATTGAGAGGCTCCACGAGCCGCCATTGCTGTAAAAAAAGCGTTCCATTGGAGTCAATGGAGTTGTCGCAACTCTCACTCTATATGGCTCTGGGTAATAGTATACATCGACGACATCTTAATCTACTCTTACACCATGGAGGATCATGTCCGTCACGTCCGGTCAGTCTTAAATCGTCTCATCCAGCATCAACTCTATGCCAAAGCTGAGAAATGCGAATTCCACCAGACCACTATATCATTTCTGGGGTGCGTGATCAGTCAGCAGGGAGTCACCATGGAGGACAAGAAGGTTAGTGCAGTTCTGGAATGGCCTTTACCTCAAACAGTGAAGGAGCTCCAATGTTTCTTAGGATTCGCCAACTTTTACCGCAGCTTTATCAGGAACTTCAGTACAGTTGCTTCACCTTTAACCACCATGACAAAACATCATACAACCCATCTGAGTTGGTCCACAGAATTACGTCAGGCTTTCGAAGAACTAAAGATCAGATTCACTTCAGCACCCTTCTTACGACACCCAGATCCTGAATGACAGTTCATCATTCGGTCAAATAAAAAGGTCGATGATTCTAGCACAGGGGTAGGGGCAGTATTCTATCACAACATCATGGACAATCGGCCAAGATGTACCCATGAGCATTTTTTTCTCACAAATTGTCTGATGCCGAACGCAATTATGATGTGGGCAATTGTGAGCTTCTGGCTATGAAATTGGCCCTTGAGGAGGGGCGACATTGGCTAGAGGGATCCACACACCCCTTCATTGTATTCACCGACCACAAAAGCTTGGAATATCTCTGTTCAGCCAAATGCTTGAATCCACGTCAGGCCAGGTGGGCACTGTTCTTTACACAATTTAGCTTCTCTGTGACCTACCGTCCAGGATCCAAAAATACGAAGGCTGATGCTCTATCCCGCCAAACGGAGGAATCGGTTCACACCACCCTTTCTGAGAATATCATCGCGGAGAGTCTGCTCGTAGCCCCAGTGCAATGGGATATCCTGACAGAAATTTAACAATTTAACAGGTAAGAACCACCTCCAGCCGAGTGTTCGGTCAACCTCATCTATGTCCCAAGGACCCTACGCAAACAACTCATGACCCAGGTACATACGACAGCTCAGGTCATCCTGGAATCAGAGCCATGACACAACTACTTCAAAACTGCTTCTGGTGGCCCGCTCTGCCAACTGATACAAGCACATTCATTTGCAACTGCACCAACTACAACATGTCAAAGACTCCCCAACAAGTACCAGCCAACCTCCTGACTCCACTACCCACACCACAGCGACCTTGGTCACACATTGCTATTCACTTCAACACTGACTTACCCAACTCACAGGGTAACACCACTATATTAACCATCATTGACCATTTCTCCAAAGCTTGCTGCCTAATTTCCCCTACCTAAACTACCAACATCCTTGGAAACCGCAGAACTTCTCTGCAATCAAGTATTCAGGTGGTCTCCCCGAGGATATTGTGTAAGATCGAGGACCACAATTCACCTCCCAAGTCTGGACAGCGTTCCTCAAACATCTCAATGTCAATGTCAGCCTCACATCCGGATATCACCCGGAATCAAACGGACAAACAGAACATCTCAATCAAGAGGTTATCCGGGTCCTAAGGTCATACTGTCAACAAAATCAAACTGAGTGGAGCTGGTATTTGTTCTGGGCAGAATACACCCAGAATTCCCTCACCAAGCCTGCCACAGGTATGACAGCTTTCAAATGTATCCTGGGTTACCAACCACCGCTATTCCCCTGGTCAGGTAAACCCACCGACCTCCCCTCAGTAAGAATGGCTGCAGAACAGCGAGGCCATTTGGAATCGGGCTCATACCCATCTGCTCCATGCAGTCAGATGACAGGAACAACAGGCTAACCATCATCGTTGCACTTCTCCAGCATATGCCCCTGGTCAATGGGTCTGGCTCTCAACAAGAGATCTCTGCCTCAGATTACCCTGCAAGAAACTCAGTCCCAGGTATGTTGGCCCGTTCAAATTTATTAGACAAATTACCCCCGTACCATTTTGTTTGGAATTGTCCGCTAATTATTGTGTTTCCCCTACTTTCCATGTTTCCCTATTCAAACCTTCTGGGGGTCCGATAGAAGCGACAGAGGAAGGAGCTGCATCCCAGGCCCCCGCTCCTATCCAGATTGACGGCGAGGAGGCGTATCGTGTGTATGAGTTGCTCGATTCCAGACGCCGTGGGGGTACGCTGTAGTACTTGGTCGACCATTCGCCACCAGAGGGAACCATCACCTGAATATTAGTTTTACTATGAACTCTTATTTCCCACAAGGCCTCATACCTGGAACTAATTACACTTACACCTGCACCTCATTTCCACACTCATATAAGCTGCTCACACGCACACACTCATTGCAAAGTCTTGATTTGCCCAGGCCATCAGTTCTGAGCGTTATTACCCGTGTTTTGTTTTCTTCTCTTGACCCTGGACAGTTTCATGTTATTGTTCTCTGCCTGCCTCGACTTTCTGCGTGATTTCCCGACTCTGTCTCTGCCTCACCCCTATTGCTCAGTTTGCTGTCGTTTGACCCCGTCTGTTTGACTATCCCAAATAAAGAGCTGCAAATGGATCAAACTCCGTCTGGTTGTTGGTTGGCGCTGATACAGGATGGCTGCCTCCGTGACGTGATGTATGTGTTTTTGTTAGTTTGTCCTGTCTTTAGTTATATTCCTGCAATCAGTTTCACCAGGGACGAATTACTGGACATTCGGTAACACACATCTGCCGATATATCACCGGTTTTCGACTATTCTGATGTTTTGCTGGACATTCTTGTCGGGAGAGCGGCTGCGCTGATCACACGCTTCAAGAATACGCACAGATGGGGAAAAAGAGCTGGTGCGCTCGTGAGACTCAGAAAACGCCGATTTCGAACGCCGTTGCCTAGCATCCATCTGGCAAATCTCCATTCTCTACCCAACAAAACGGACGAACTGTTTCTGCTCTCTCGGACAAATAAGGATTTCTCACACTCTGCTGCTCTGTGTTTCACGGAAACTTGGCTGAATGATGCTATACCGGACAGCGCGCTCCATCTGCCGGACTTTCAGCTGTTCAGAGCGGACCGTGAAGCAGAATCAACGGGGAAATCGCGCGGCGGCAGGACATGCTTTTACATCAATGAACGATGGTGTACAGATGTAACTGTGTTAAAGAAGACGTGCTGCTCAAATCTCGAAACACTCTTCATTAACTGCAAGCAGTTCTATTCGCTGCGGGAGTTTCATTCGTTCATTCTGGTGAGTGTTTACATCCCTCCGCAAACACACGAGAACTCAGCTTTACAGAAACTCACTGAGCAGATCACAGAGACAGAACAACAACACCTGGACTCTGTTTCAATCATTCTTGGGGACTTTAATAAAGCCAATCTCTCCCGTGAACTGCCAAAATACAGACAGCATGTTACATGTCCCACCAGAGACAGTAATGTATTGGATCACTGTTACACCACAATAAATGATGCATATCACTCTGTTCCACGAGCAGCTTTGGGACGTTCTGATCACCTTCTGGTTCATCTTATACCGTCCTACAGGCAGAAACTAAAATCAGCTAAACCTGTATCAAGGACTAAAAAAACTGGCGCTGGCCCACCTGAAGGACATCACTGGACCCTTGCTGGATCCTCTTCAGTTTGCCTATAGAAGGAACAGGTCTGTGGACGATGCAGTAAACACTGGACTGCATTATGTTCTGCAACACCTAGACAGACCGGGGACTTATGTGAAGATCCTGTTTGTGAACTTCAGCTCGGCCTTTAACACGATCATCCCAAACCTCCTCCTGCCCAAACTAAATCAGCTCTCCGTGCCCACCTCCATCTGTCAGTGGATCAACAGCTTCCTGACAGACAGGCAGCAGCTAGTGAGGTTGGTAAAATACACATCCAGCACCCGTACAATCAGCACCGGAGCTCCCCAGGGCTGTGTTCTCTCCCCATTGCTCTTCTCCCTGTACACTAATGATTGCACATCTAAGGACCCCTCTGTCAAGCTCCTGAAGTTTGCAGACGACACCACACTCATCGGCCTCATCCAGGACGGTGACGAGTCTGCTTACAGACAGGAGGTAAAAGAGCTGGCTGTCTGGTGCACTCTCAACAACCTGGAGCTTAACACGCTCAAAACAGTGGAGATGATCATGGACTTCAGGAGTAACCCCCCTGCACTCCCCCGCGCCAAACACTCTCACGCGTTTGAATCGAGGAAGGTTGGAAATCAACAGCAGGGTTTTTGATTGAAACTGAACGAACTATATACAGTGGGGATCTAAAGTTTGGGCACCCCTTGCAGAATCTGTGAAAATATGAGTAATTTTCAAAAAATAAGAGAGATCATACTAAATACATGTTATTTTTTATTTAGTACTGTCCTGAGTAAGATATTGTACATAAAAGATATTAACATTTAGTCCACAAGACAAAGAAAGTCCACTCAAAAGTTTGGGAACCCTTGGTTCTTAGTACTGTGTTCTGTTACCTGATGATCCTCGACTGTCTTTCTGTTTTGTGATGGTTGTGCATGAGTCCCTTGTTTGTTCTGAACAGTTAAACTGAGCAGCGTTCTTCAGAAAAATCTTTAAGCTCCTGCAGATTCTTCAGTTTTCCGGCATCTTTGCATATTTGAACCCTTTCCAGCAGTGACTTTATGATTTTGAGATGCACCTTATCACACTGAGGACATTTGAGGGAATCAAACACAACTATTTAAAAAGATTCAAACATTCACTGATGCTCCAGAAGGAAACAAGATGCATTAAGAGCTGGGGTCTTTGTGTGGAGGATTTTGTCATTCCAGGTTATAAAATTTTAATAGCTGACAGAGGTAATCGAGCAGGGGGTGGGTGTGCTACTTTTATAAAATTAGGATTACAACATAGAAGAATTGAGATAAATTCTGAACTTGAATGTGTAGTGGGTGTAATTTGGTCAGATCGAGGGAAAATCACTGTGATTAATTATTACAACCCAGGTTTAATATTAGAGGAGGAAAAATTAGAAGGAATAATGGATAAGGTTGAGTTACCAGTAATATGGGTGGGAGATTTTAACACACATAGTGATTTATGGGGTAGTAGATTTCGGGATAGAAATGGGGTAATTTTAGATGAATTTTTGGATAAACACGGATTTGTGGTGTTAAATGATGGTAGACCTACTAGATTTCAGGTTAATCAAGTTGGTAGTTCATGTTTAGATTTAACGTTTGCTTCTCCAGAGTTAGCCACGAGAGGAGAGTGGGACATAATGGATCGCTACACGATTGGGAGTGATCATGTGCCAATTTTAAGTAGATTTGGGAGGAAATTGGTAAAAGAGCAGGATTACAGGTCAGAAAAATATAATTATTCCAAGGCTAGGTGGGAAGAATTTAATATATTAGCTCAGGAAGAGATTATGTGGTTAAAGACGATATAGACAAATGGAATGATTCTTTGTGCTCTATGTTGATTCAGGTAGCAGAAGAGTTCATTCCAAAGTTTGATTGTCCAAAAGAACGGCAAATGGTGCCTTGGTGGAATGAGAAATGTACTCAAGCAGTGTTAGCTCTAAATAAGGCATATCGAAGGGTAAGGAAGTTTCCAATGGAAGAATGTGCAATAGAATTAAGGGCTAAGGCTAGAAGAGTTATAAAAGATGCAAAGAGGGAAAGCTGGCGTAAGTTTTGTGGTACTTTAGGACCTCAAACAAACATTAGGAGGTTATGGGCTCTGGTGCATAGGATGACAGGAGAGTATCGGACTAATAAAATCCCGGTGTTAAAATTTGAGGGACAGGAAGCAGTTAAAAATAAGGACAAAGCTGATTTATTAGTATATAAGTCCTTTAAGTCCTTTATTATAAGTCCTTTAAGGAGGTGCATGGTTCTGAAAGCATTAGCCCAATTAGTAAAAAGGAAAGAGAAAAGAAATAAAAAAATGAGAAGCATAAACTTGAATATAATAAAGATAACATGAGGGCGGTGAATGCATATTTTTCAGTGGACGAAGTAAAACAAGCTATCGCTAGGGGGAAAGATACAACGGCTGGTAGAGATAGAATAGGATATCAAATAATTCTTCATTTGGATGATGTCGTGTTAGAGGAAGTCTTGGAATTAATTAATGCAGTATGGGAATGTAGTATTTTGCCGAGGGAATGGAAACATGCAACAATTGTTCCAATATTAAAACTGGGGAAAAATGCAGATGATCCTAAATCATATCACCCAATTGCTCTTACAGTTGTTTTATGTAAGATTATTGAACGTATGGTTACGGATCGGTCAGTATATATGCTTGAGAAACAGGAATTCTTTGTTCTGTATCAAAGTGGTTTTAGAACGGGTAGATCTACTATGGACTCAGTATTAGTGTTGGACTTAGATATTAGAAGAGCTATGGCGAATAAGGAAGTTGTCATGAGTGTGTTTTTAGACATTGAAAAAGCCTATGATACAGTATGGAAAGAGATGATGCAGGGGTAAGAGGTAGGATGTTAAATTGGATTAAAGATTTTCTGAAGGAGCGTACCATTCAGGTGAGAGTAGACGGATCTATGTCCAGTAAGGAAAATGTGGAAAATGGAACCCCTCAGGGAAGTGTTATTAGCCCAGTGTTATTTAATGTAATGATTAACGATATTTTTAGTAAGTTAAATAGAGGCTTTGGAATGGCATTATTTGCTGACGATGCAGCTGTTTGGAAAAGAGGGCGGAACTTGAATTATATTTATAGACAAGTATAACAAGCAATTAATAAAGTAGAGGCATGGGCAGATGAATGGGGTTTTAGAATTTCAGTATCAAAATCAAAATATGTTGTGTTTGGTTTAAAAAGGAAACTTTTAGATAAGACTTTAAGTATTTATAATAGTCCTATAGAAAAAGTTAAATCATTTAAGTTTTTAGGAGTTTGGTTTGAGGAAAGAATGACTTGGAAAGAGCACATAAATAATACAGTGAAAAAGTGTGAGAGGGTTATTAATGCCTTAAGATGTTTAGTTGGAATGGATTGGGCTGCAAGTAGAGAGTGTTTAATGATGATTTTTAGGGAAATAATTAGAGCTAATATTGATTATGGTTGCATGGTATATAGATCAGCATCAGAATCTGTTTTAAAGAAATTGGATGTAGTTCAAGCAAAAGCATTGAGAATTTGTGGAGGAGCAATGAGATCTACTCCACTTAATGTTTTGTTAATTGAAATGGGGGAGACTACATTAGAGCTCCGACGGAATAAATTATTTCTGTTTTATTGGACAAAGCTACAAAGTCATAATTGTTCTAACCCGGCTAGGATTTTATTAGAGGAACACTGGGAACTCCAGAAAAGGGATGGAAATAAAAAATAGTGTGGGAAGACGTCAATAGGTAAGGAAGCTCAGGATATAGGAGTGAATGATATCATGATCGCACCAGTAATTATTTGGCCTCCAGTACCTCCATGGTTACTGCCAGTCCCTAAAGTGGACCTAAGTATTTTAGATCAAATAAAGAAATATGAAGGTAATCCTGTGGATATGGTGTATAATCATTTAAAGAAAATCTGGCCCGAGTATGTGCAGATATTTACGGATGGTTCAATGAAGTTAAGAAGTAGGAAAACCGCAATAGGAGTAAGTATTCCTCAGCTGAAGTTAATGAATGGAAAGCGGTTAACAGATAGTATGTCAGCCATTACTGCAGAGCTGGTGGCTATTTTATTGGCCTTGGAGTGGGTGGAGGAAAATGGACCAGGGAAAAGAATAATTTGTTCAGACTCAAGTGCTGCTTTAATGGCATTAAAGGGAAGGAAAAGTGAAGCCAGGTCAGATTTAGTTGTAGAAGTCTTAGTAACACTTAATAGAGTTAATAAAATGGGGAGTACAGTTGGATTTATTTGGGTACCTGCTCACGTTGGTGTTCAGGGAAATGAAGAGGCAGATGAAATGGCAAGAAGTGCAGTAAATAAAAGTGAAGTAGAGTTGGAGGTTATGTTCGGTAGGGTAGAATGTAAAAGTATTATCCAAGAAAGAACAATGAAATTATGGCAAAAAGAATGGAATGAGGGATATAAAGGCAGACATTATTATTCTGTTCAGCCAATAGTAGGACGTAACCTAAATACAACATTAGAAAGGAAAGAGAGTGTCATTCTAACTAGATTAAGGTTGGGCCATTGTGCACTAAATTTTGGGTTAGCAAGGGTTGGAAAACATCCAGATGGCAGATGTAGATGTGGACAAGAAGAAACAGTGAATCATGTAATAACGGAGTGCTCCAACCATCATACAGCAAGACGTCACATGATTTCAGAGTTATTAGAATGTGGAGTCTCTAAAATATCTGTTCAGACTATTCTTAACCCAAAGGACTATGAGTCTACAAAGATTTTTATGAAGTTTTTGCACAAGACTGGACTTTACGCAAGGATTTAAAGGATAAACCGAGTCCTCAAATGACCTGAGGAGGGCAGTAATACGCCGGTGATGCGTCTATGCTGCCGCAAATTCAAAAGAAGAAGAAGAAGATTTGAACTGAAAAAAAAGGCACTGAATCAGGAGTCGATTATTCCCCTTGATGGAAGCGATTCCTTTGGATTCGACTCTGATTCCCAGCGCCTCCACATTCCCATGTTACGGTTTAACTGGTTACCGTGTTATCTGGTGACCAACTTCCTGTTTAGGTCTCCGCTGCAGATGTGCTGGAACGACGGCAGCAGATTCGCCGATTCTGAAAGCACAAACTGACGTGATATTAAGTGCCTAATAAACTCAGACTTGCTCATTGCATGATTTTGATATTCTTGCAGAGATAACAAGTTATAGGTATGATCGCCCGTAGCGGCTGAAGTAAGTAAGATAAACAAAAAAATAAAATAAAGTAAATCTGTGTTGGCACGGGTTTCGAACACGCGCTAAAAGACGACACTCGCGAGACGACACTCACGAACCACCGAGCCATCGATCTTTACATAAGCAGCTCCAGATCTCTGGATTCAACACAGGACTCTCGGCGTCACATCGTGAAACGGGCTGAATCAAGGAACTGTGACCGTGTTAACTTGTGACCTCTGTTTGCAAGCCAAAATCCAATTTTACTGTTGCTATAAGTTAACAATTCCAGCCAAAGCGCTTCTAATGCTGCTAAATGATTTGATACGATCTGAAAATTACTCATCGTCAAAAATTACGAATCCCATTAATGTAAACATGCATAACAACAGCCCAACGTTTAAGTAGCTTAGTTCCATTGGTTCATTGGCAAAACACATTCTTACAGTGGCAGGCGGCCCACATACACTTCTTATTTTACAACATAAAAAAAGATATATATCACCTGTCATCTATCCAAGACAACATTTAAAGTGTTACTAAATAGCCACAACTTTTAAAGAGTGTCAAAAACACTAGTAAAAATCAGGATTTCGAAATGGATCCATATCTGTTGGGACACTGTTCCCATGCAACCTCTCAGCCACAATGTCAAAATATGTAAATGACAAATTTCCAAAATCTTTCAATCAATGCTCCACAAGTTATTTTTCACCATCACAATCCCTTTTATTGTAAGATACAATGGATTTACAGGTACAAGGAATTTATCTTGGTGTACTAGACATTTGTCAAAAATACAAAGAAAAAAAAAATGAATCAAAGAAATGTTAATGCTCAAATCAATCATGCTACAAAAGACAGTGTACACAGAAGTGGTTCATAATCACTAAGCTCATTGGTTTGACGATGCCATCACTAAATCAATGAACTGACTTTAGCTGGAAAATTACTGTTGTTCTCAGTTTTCCTGTTGACTCTGTAAAGCTGCTTTGACACAATCAGTATTGTATAAAGCACTATATAAACAAAGGTAAAAAACAAATTCATATAACACTTCTAGAGGACTTTTCACTGCTTTACCACACACACACTTAAACACAAGCAGGACAAATCAAATCTTCCTCAATAGGAGGCTGACCAACACAGTTCCAGTGAAACCATAGGTCACATGTGATATTAATCTGTGAAGAATGCATGTTGCACTTTAAAGACAATGTGCCTGTGTTAACTTGTTTATCATCTATTTTGTTTAATAAAGATTATGTGAAATATTATCTATTATATTGTCTAAATGCTGCTGAAAAACCTGAATAAAAACATCACAGAACATTTTCACGAGCTTTAATGGTTGTAACGGAAATGGCCATTTGGGTTCAATCAAAACTTTGATGGTCTTTGCATGTAAGTCTGTAATGACAATTTTATGTAGTCAATTGTGCTTTGTGTCTAGTTGATTTAAATTCAGATGCATACAATCACAACCATTCAAGCAGAAAAATATGTTGCAAATTATTTAAACAAAGTAAATTACACTTTACAGCAAAGTAGTGCAACCTATTATTATTAAATATTGTTCCTCAAAGTGAAATGATGCTTTCTGTACATCTAGTTTTGCAGTTCATAGCCAAGAAGTGTATGTGGGCAGCCTGCCACTGTAAGAATGTGTTTTGCCAATGAACCAATGGAACTAAGCTACTTAAACGTTGGGCTGTTGTTATGCATGTTTACATTAATGAGATTCGTAATTTTTGACGATGAGTAATTTTCAGATCGTATCAAATCATTTAGCAGCATTAGAAGCGCTTTGGCTGGAATTGTTAACTTATAGCAACAGTAAAATTGGATTTTGGCTTGCAAACAGAGGTCACAAGTTAACACGGTCACAGTTCCTTGATTCAGCCCGTTTCACGATGTGACGCCGAGAGTCCTGTGTTGAATCCAGAGATCTGGAGCTGCTTATGTAAAGATCGGTGGCGCGGTGGTTCGTGAGTGTCGTCTCGCGAGCGTCGTCTTTTAGCGCGTGTTCGAAACCCGTGCCAACACAGATTTACTTTATTTTATTTTTTGTTTATCCTACTTACTTCAGCCGCTATGGGCGATCATACCTATAACTTGTTATCTCTGCAAGAATATCAAAATCATGCAATGAGCAAGTCTGCGTTTATTAGGCACTTAATATCACGTCAGTTTGTGCTTTCAGAATCGGCGAATCTGCTGCCGTCGTTCCAGCACATCTGCAGCGGAGACCTAAACATGAAGTTGGTCACCAGATAACACGGTAACCAGTTAAACCGTAACACCCACATTTCCCAGCCCTGGCCTGCAGCGAGGACAGTGACACTACGCAGATAGCAAGAGAGAAAGCGTAGCTCGCTGGATTTCATCCACCACTTTATGTCCTAAACAACATTTGTACAGGTAGGCTATAACTTTAGCACAGACTCTACTAATTGTAACAATCGCGAACATTGTTTTTGTATATTTAATCCAATCCGTCGTCTCAGAGATGTGCGAAATAATAGCTGAAAAGCGACAGGCCCAAAGCACAGAAAAAAAGGGGCGGTTTAAATACTTATAAAGTCTCTTTTATAGTGGACAAGACCGCAAGTGTGTTTTTAAAGAGAGATTATTGAACACGCATCTGTTTCTGAAAGTGTTTTTCGTGTTTCTGCTTCTGTGTTATGCTGTTGTTTTTGTGATGCGAAATCGAAAGTATTTTTAACCAGACATTTCTCAGTCCAAGTGACGTCACCGCTTCCGCTTCCGATCAGATATCACGAGAAAACAACAAAAGGTGCTAATAATATACACTCACAATGTGATTATAATACTACCAAAAATTGATAATCATAACTTTTAACAACATACCGAAATCACAGATAACCAGACAATGAAAAAATAAATAAATAAACAAATATAAAATGATTTGTGTTTGGGACTATGTGAGCACGGAGACTGTAGTGTACACCATGAGTCTGAAAAGGGTTATCTTAAATGTTAAATATGAATAAACAGTGCTTATGAATGGCTGCTGAGGTAGTATTCTCAAGTGAAGTGAGTTGACCACTTAACAACCGAATAAGACCAGTGCATTTGTGTGTAACTCACTTTATTTTATATAGTGTTTTTTTGTTGCTGTTGCTGCTAACTGAACATATTTCTTGATCTCATTAACCTCTTCATCTCCAGGTCACAGTGAACAGCAGATTGTTGTCTCAAGCCAGTGCTGATCAATGACCGTTTAGCTGCAGTCTGTCAGAGAAGAGAGGAAAGATGAGTCTCTCACACAAACAGAGGTAAGACTGAGTCTGTTTTCAGACAATCATTTTAAACACTGCTGCACTTTCAGAGGATTGCTGGAGAAAACAACCTTAACAAACTGTGTTTTATATTTACAAATGATTTTCAGAACTTCAGAGCTTCAGAACTTCTTAATTAAAAAATAAATAAATACATAAAAATATTTAGAAAGTAGCCAATAGATGATAAATATCTGAGGACTGGAAATCAAAATTGTAACTCTTCAGCACTGGATATGTACTTTGTAAATTACTTCACATTAGTGATTTTGGTTTTTAGGTCTTAAATTATTTTTCAGACATTAAAAATGACTCTTAATTTAAAGGGTCATATGATGCTTTTCTTTCGTGTAGAAATGTTTCTCTTCTCTCTTTGTGTCATTAGTGTAAGATCAGGATCACATGTGTCTGTGAAGAGTGACCGGTCAAAGGATGATGATAAGCCGAACTTCAGTGAGAAAAAAACATCTATCAAAAGGTATTTATTATCTTTGACATTATAATGTTGTGTTGGCTTATTTCTCCACTAAGATGCTTGTGATAGAAATGAATGAAATAAAACCATAAATGACTGATTTCCTCTTTATTGAACTCAGTCTGGAGCTTCTTTCCAGTAACACAATCACACAACCAGACACAAGGAGGTATAAATTAACCATGAAAATAGATCATGCAGACAAACATGAATATGTCTTTCCATCGATCCATAGTCATAGATGAACAAATGCATGTCTATACTGTGCTTCATTACCATCCTCAACAGTGAAGCTCTTTAAATGAGACTGAAGGAGCTCCTGTAGTAAAGTTTTTTTGTTCTTTGTGTCATTAGTGTAAGATCAGACTCACATGTGTCCAGATCTGTGTCTGTGAAGAGTGACTGGTCAAAGGATAATCCACCATACTTCAGTGAAGAAACAACATCACGAACCAAACGGTATTTGATCTGTTTCTGATTTTGTTCAAACATAGACTGTGTGTGTCAGTGAATAATTTTCATAAAACTTATAGTCCATATATTTATCACAGTATTGTTTTTTTTTCTTTGCTTAAATATTTACAAGATATTTTGGTCAAGGTGTTTTTTTTTCTAAACCGCAGTATTTTGATTTTATTTACGATCAGGTTTCAGTATGAAACATTAGATCCAGATTTACAGTCTCACAGGAAACACAAAAATTTTACAGACAGTCTCCTGCAGATCTTCCAGGTAATAAAACACATTTTCAAGAACATTTAATAATTATATTCAATAAGAGTGTGACAGAACTTTTATTTGATTTTTTTCTTTTTGAGAACCTATAAAATAAGAATGAAAGCCTATTTTTATTCATATTTACAACAAATTACTGTTTGTCTCAACTTGATTTTTGATGAATATGTTTAATTACTGAATAAATAATTTTGCCCGAATATAGATGATTTTTTTTCTCTCATTCATTTTTGTCTGTCTTTGTAGGATCTTGAGAGCAAAATAATGAAATATCTAAAGATAGAACTGGAAAAGTTTAAGAAAATATTACAAAAAGAGAACTTGCAATACTTTGTGAAGGACTTTATTGAAAACAGATGCAGTATGAAAGAAGCAGCTCTTGATCTCACGCTCTACTTCCTGAGAGAGATGAAGCAAGATGAAGCTGCTGATACTCTAGAAGGTAAGAGACTCATGATCTGTTTGTCACTTATAAATTTAGGAGAGAAAATAAGATTAAACAATATCTGTATTTTTGTTTCTGTTTAGATGAACTGTTCTTCATTCATCAGCTAAAGTGTAGCCTAAAGAAGAAGTATCAATGTGTGTTTGAAGGAATTGCAAAGCAAGGTGACTCTACACTTCTGAAGAACATCTACACAGATCTCTATATCACTCAGGGTTGTAGTGAACAGGTCAATACTGAACATGAGGTGAGACAGATTGAAGTTACTTCCAGACGTCATGAATCACAGGAGATACAGGTTGAGTGCAAACATTTGTTTGAAGCACCTGAACAAGACAAGCAGATCAGAACTGTACTGACAAAAGGAGTTGCTGGCATCGGAAAATCAGTCTCTGTGCAGAAGTTTGTTCTGGATTGGGCCGAAGGAAAAGAAAATCAAGATATCAGCTTCATATTTCCTCTTCCATTTAGAGAGATGAACTTAAAGGAGAAAGAAAAACTAAGTTTGATGGACCTATTAACTCAGTTTTTCCCAGAGACAAAAGGACTGAACCTTACAAGAAGAAATCAGTTCAAAGTCTTGTTCATTCTTGATGGATTGGATGAATGTCGACTTCCTGTAAACTTTAAGGATAATGAGACGTGGTCTGATGTTTCATCACCAGCCTCTCTGGATGTTCTCCTGACGAACCTCATCAAGGGAAATCTGCTTCCTTCTGCTCTCATCTGGATCACCAGCAGACCAGCAGCTGCCAGTAAGATTCCTCCTGACTGTATCGACCGGCTGACAGAGATACGAGGATTCAATGATGCACAAAAGGAGGAGTACTTCAGAAAAAGATTCACGGATGAGAATCAGGCCAAAGAAATCATTGATCATGTTAAACAATCAAAGAGTCTCTTTATCATGTGCCACATCCCAGTCTTCTGCTGGATTTCAGCCACTGTTCTCCAGAACATTTTAGAGGAGAAAAGAAATAATGTTGTGAAAAACAATCAGACTGATGATGTCTCCAAAACACTGCAGGAGTCAAATACTGAAGACACTCCTAAGACTCTGACACAAATGTACACACACTTCCTCAGATTTCAGATCCAGCAGAGCAGACGAAAGTATGATGGAGAACATACACCAGATGTTTCCTGGGATAAAGATGCCATCTTTTCACTGGGGAAACTGGCATCTGATCAGCTGGAAAGAAACAATGTGATCTTCTATGACACAGATCTGGAAGCCTGTGGTATTGACGTCTATAAGGCATCAGTGTACTCAGGCATGTGTACCCAGATCTTTAAGGAGGAAACAGGGATCACTCTTGGTACCATGTACTGCTTCGTTCACTTGAGCATTCAAGAGTTTATTGCAGCCCTTTATGCACATCTGTTTCTAGACATCAACGAGAAATGTGTGTTTGGTCAAGACTCTACAGAACAGAAAAACAAAAGTGAAACCATGATTGATTTGCTCAAGACTGCAGTGGACAAGGCACTAGAGAGTGATAATGGACACCTGGATCTTTTTCTTCGCTTCCTCCTTGGTTTGTCACTCCAGTCCAATCAGAGACTCTTACAGGGACTGTTGACACTGGAAAATAGAAATGAGCAGAGCAAAGAGGAAATAGTTCAGTACATCAAGCAGAAATTAGAGTCTAATCTGTCTCCAGAGAGATCCATCAATCTGTTCTACTGTCTGAATGAACTGAACGACCAAACTCTGGTGGAAGACATTCAGACCCACCTTAGCAAAGGAAGTCTCTCATCTGCTGATCTTTCACCTGCCCAGTGGTCTGCTTTGGTCTTTGTGTTGTTGACATCAGACGAGGAGCTGGAGGAGTTTGAGCTTCAGAAATTCAAGAAATCAGACGAGTGTCTCATTAGATTATCAGCAGTCATCAAAACCTGCAAAAGAGCTCTGTAAGTTATTTAATATATCTTTTCATGTTTTGTTCTCATCTTAAAATTACATGAATCTACACTGATACATAGCAGGCTTGGACACCACGATTTATAGTGATAATTAACCATACACCAGTTATAAGTAGGGGTGAGAATCACCAGAGGCCTCACAAAACAATATTATCACGATTACTTGTGTCAATATATTGAGATATTCTGATATTATTTTGCGATATTTATATTGTGATATGTCAGTTCTTGAAAGTAAATTACTGTTAAAATTAAATTAAATTAAACATTTAGTCTTACATCTAGGGATGCACCGAAATGAAAATTCTGGGCTGAAACGGAAACCGAAAATTCTGGATGCACTTGGCTGAAAACCAAAAATGCTTTGTAATGATTATTTATTAATTTATGAAATAATAGACATTTATTTTGTAAGACTTTTTAAATTTAACTCAATTTTAAAGATACTGAATAAAAAAAACACAAACTAATAAAATAACCACACTTTTCCTGAAAACAGCACAATAAACCTGGACAGAATTTATGTTAATATTGGTAACATTACAACATACTTTAGTTTGCAATCTAAGAATTTATTAATCTTAGTTCAAGGGTTAGTTCAGCCAAAAATGAGAAATTGCCTCCATTGAAAATGTATAAATACGATATACCGCCCAAGTCCAGAAAGGTAATAAAACATCATCAAAGTCCATGTTACATCATAGGGTCAAATTTGTTGAAGCATCGAAAACAGGTTTTGGTCCAAAAATATTATATATATATATATATTCAGCATCGTCATCTCTTCAGGATCTATTGTGAGCGCGACTGCTGTGACTGTTGACGTACAGTGTGAAGTCGTAATTTTTGTTTTTTAATAATTTTTATAATTTTAATTTTTGCCTGAAATAACCCTTTCATATTAATTTCAACATTTACTAATTCATTATTAAAATCAACAGTGCTAGTTAACAGTTAATGCACTCTTAATAATCATGAACTAAGAATGAACAACTGTATTCTCATTAACTAAATTTAAGAAAGACTAATAAATACTGTAATGTATTGTTCATTGTTTGTTTGTGTTAAACATTAATGGAACCTTATTGTAAACTGTTACCTTAATATTAATAATCAATAAATACTTTTTTATCCACTTCAATGTAACAGAATCTGTTATAAGTTGTTGGATTTATTCATTTAATTTTTTTGGACTATCTAAATAATTATAGTCCTACAAAGTTATTATTATCAGATCACAGCGTACAGATATACCATGTTACAGCAAAGTAGCGCTACTGCAAACAGGAGCAAGATTTTTTGCCATTTTTCTCTTCGATTATTTGCAGATGTAGGTGCATACCTAAACTGAACAAAATTATAAATGCAACACTTTTGTTTTCACTCCAATTTTCATGAGTTGAATTCAAAGATCTAAGACAAAGATCTAAGACACAAAATACCTATTTCTCTCAAATATTGTTCACAAATCTGTCTTAATCTGTGTTAGTGAGCACTTCTCTTTCTATTTGCTGAGATAATCCATCCACCTAACAGGTGTGGCATATCAAGATGCTGATTTGACAGCATGATTAGCCTTTAGCCCCTTTCCCACTGTGATTCCAGCAAATACACGGGTAATGTTTCCCGGCAATTGTTTCTGGGTCGCTAGATTTTGCACTTTCACACTACCAGTGATTACCCGGAATATGTGCGTGCATTCACACACAACCCCTAAAGGTCCCGTAAAGACATGTGACATCAGGGTGTGATGTGTAATGTATGAGTCGAAAACGCTAGGCAGGTTAACTTTCACTTAAAATGGCAAACGATCTCAGCTTCAGCCCAGAAATTGAGGAACTGATCTCTGCTTCATTACAATTTTCACATTATTTTAGAAGTGAACGTTGATCTGCCTTCAAAACACCTGGTAAAAGAGTCACCTGATATCGTGCGTCATCACTACGACACACCCTTTACAGCATTAGTTCTGACTTTTGTTCACACAGAGCTCGTTCCGGGACTGAACCCGGCAATGTTACTAGATCCCTAACCCTGGAGCAGTCCCGGGATGTGTTTGCGCTCAAACAGAAGGCGACCCGGAAATTTACTGGGTCCAATGTTCATTGTGAAAGGGGCTTTAGGCTCACCACTATAAAAGGCCACTCTAAAATGTGCAGTTTACTGTATTGATGGTTCGAGGGGGGTGTCCGAAACCAGTCAGTATCTGGTGTGACCACCATTTGCCTCACGCAGTGCTACACATCTCCATCTGATAACTTTCCGCGATCCCGTCATCTTTATTTCAGAAGGTGACCCAGCTGACTTCACCAGAAAAAAAAAACCTCAACCCTAGCATCTAGTTGATTGTGAATAAATCGATTTTAAAATTCTACCAAATAGTATACTAAAAGATCCGTATTGCTGCAGAAAACATTGTGATATTATACCGTATCGTGTTTTCCCCCCACCCATAGTTATAAGTATATATCTCTTTTAGGGTAAAGTCAAAACAATTTCTTGAATTTTTTTTTCTTTAAAAACTGCAGTCCATTGCAATGCAATGCTGTTTTATTAGATTTGCATGGGTTTTATGTAATAATATCTCTTTTCAGCCAAACAAGCTGTTTAGTTAGCTACAGAAGAAGCACATCATGTTATTATAAAACACATTGTTCCTTAGTTGTTTATATTCAATATTCAGTTCAATTTCTACAACTTCTGCTATAAAGGAGATATAGTCTTGCATAACCTCAATAAATGAATGATTAACCTCCAGATTATCCACCTCAAGAAACTCATCCAGATAATAGAGCAGCACTTTTAAATATATAACTCATTGCCATTAATGATATAAACCTATTATTCATTTACATATTTTATTAAGTTTTATTTGAATCATTTTGAATCAATACAATACTAATATATATGCAGTGTATTGGTATTGCTTATTTTTTTTTGTATTTAACAAATGTATTACATATAGCTAACTCTGTGAATTGATTTATTTCTCTTGTAGGCTAAATGATTGTGGCTTAACAGACAAAAGCTGTCCAGCTCTGGCTTCAGTTCTTGGATCAGATACCAATCTGAAAGAGCTGAACATGAACAATAATAATCTCCAGGATTCAGGAGTGAAGCTACTCTACACTGGTCTGGAGAATATAAACTGTAAATTAGAGATACTGAGGTAAATTTGGTGACAATCATTAGTGTTTTGTTAATTAAAATTTTGAAAATTTGCAGGCTTTAACCTTCTGGAGTCTAAGGGTATTTTTGGGGCCTGGAGAAGTTTTGTCATGCCCTGACATTTGTGCTTTTTTTCAGTTTCTTATAAATATCTAAATGGGTAAAGTCTAATCTCACTGTAATCAGCACAAATGCATGTATGTACATGATTGTATTTTTTGAGAAAAAAAAAAGTTATGCGTGGTTAGTGAAAAACAACAAATTTTAAAACACTTGAATAAGGCCATAAAACACATAAAGAACAATGGTTCCCGGGACTTTTGAGAACTGGAGCTTGTAGCCTAGAATTTTTCTTTCTAAATTATGTGAAAATCATCTTATTTACTCACTTACAGAAAACCATATATTGATTAAAATTTTCTAGTTGGTAAAAGTCATATGCGAGTAGGCGTCAACTATCATGAATATCATTGTGATTTACACCTGAGAAGACAAAGGCCTACATAATGAGCTGCATAATGAGCCTTTAAGTCAGAAAGAATGTGAGGACAAAATAAATCTATATAATTATATGTTTGTAGTTTATTAAGAATATATTTAATTATCCCACAACATAATTTAATTTCCACTTGGTGGAGCAGTTAAACAGTTTATTAGGAACAATCAAAGCTGACTTTCAAACTGAATTTTTTTTGTTGCATCATTACTCCAGTCACACAATCTTATTTTCTACAAAATAAATAAATAAATAAAAAATAGTGTTATTATTATTATCATTATTACTATTATTATTATTAATGTTGAAAAGAGCTGAGAATATTTTTCAGGTTTTTTAAGGGGAATAAATTGAAAGAACAGCATTGTTTTTACATTTGTTACAATTATCTTTATTTGTTAAATTTATATTATTTACATCAAGCTTTTGAATGGTATAATATTGTATATTGTTATTGAAACTTCATAATATTTAACTTGATTATACATTTATTCAGGAAGTATAGTTTGGAAAAATTCTAACTAGTAAAATGTTTACACATGTGAAAACTAGTACAAGTATATCAATAAATAAAAAGAGACTTACTCATGTTTATGATCTCTGCTAGTGCTTCATTCTTTTTTTCTGAGGAAATCCATTTTTCAAATTCTCAACCACATCACATCTTTTTGGGGTGAATTATGTATTATTCCTCTCATTGTGAAGCAAACAGTAAAATAAAAAACTTGAAGAACAGTCTTCTGTGTGGGCGTATTCAAGCCGCGCGCCTCAGTTTGAATCGCGCAGGTGGGTGTTCACATTCGATATAATGAAGTGAGACATGAAAAACGGATATTTTTTTCGGCGGCACTTGTTTAGTTTAAAAGTAGTAACATGTCAAACTTTCTATAGATATCTCTCTCATGTCTCTTCCTTGAGTATTCCCTGAGTTACAGTTCATATATATATATATATATGAACTGTATATAGTAAATGCATCTTGATTATTTAAACTAAAACAAGACAAAAATAATAAGGTATGCCTTTTTTTGCGTGCAGCTGGGAAGTAATTTGAAATGTAGCTTTAGTGTCATGACTGATCTTGCTTTGCTGCAGGATTCTGCAAACCATGCTCTGTGCAGAAAACATGTTTAAAAAGAGCGCACTGATCTGTTTTAGTGAGCGCACAGAATGTCTTCTCAGTCAGTACTGCTTTCTTTTTCCACTATTTCGGGTGAGGACATTATACATTCACATGATTTATAATGGGAGGTCTTGTCACTATATTGGAGGCGTTTCTGAATGCAAATGTTTAAGTGTTTAAATGTTTTTTTTAGTCTAGATCTAGGCACGATGAGTAGACAAATTACTGGATCTCAATGTTCTTCACGAGTGAATCAGATTGCTGCTCTACTGCAGCATAAACACTGTACACTCAACAAATTGACATGTTTTTTCAGTGTAGTGTTACAAGGACATTTTTAAATCCTTGCCGCTGGATGTTTTTTGTGTGTTTTGTTTAAGAGATTGCTGATTGAAAACATCTATTTTTGACTTTGGTAACACCATCACCAGTATTTGTCATCTGTCAGCTAAAACATCCTGGTAAATATTCAGATTATAACTGAAGTGTTTTCTCTTTATGCAGTCTGAAGAACAACTGTATCACAGAAGGAGGTTGTCATGTTCTGGCTGCAGCTCTAAATTCAAACCCTTCAAATCTGACAGAGCTGGATCTGAGTGAGAATAAACTAGGAAACCCAGGGATGAAGATCATCTTGACTCTGTTTGAAAATGTACAGTGTAGACTGGAAAAGCTGAAGTAAGTATTTTAAGTGTATCCCATTAATTACCCAGACTCTAGTGACCCACCACAGTTTCATAGATTTTAATTTTTTTTACACTTATCAGGACTGCACAATTAATCTAAATAAGCTTGATATTATGATACGAGTTATTGTGGTCACAAAAGGCTGCATTTTAATTGAAAACACATGCTTAAGAGTGAAGTGCATTTACGTGTGAGCAGATCATGAGTTAGTTTTATTAAATCTGGTTCTTCAACCAGTAACCTCCAACATTTAGCATCAGCACACTGGAGAAGAAGCACTGTATTTAAAAGTAATATCTATTGTTTTCTGTTTGTGTTCAAACACTGGTGGCATCACACAAAATCTGTCAGTGGCTATTAACTACATTACAACCAGTGTTGGGTATAGTTACTTTGGAAAGTAGTTAGTTAGGTTACAACGTTACCATCAATTAAAAGTAATCAGTTATGATACAGCGTTACCTATTCATAAAAGTAACGCGTTAGAGTACTCATGCGTTACCAAAAATTAAAAGCCGTTTGCAGCGGCTCACACACGACAGACACAGCCCCCGGCCCCTTTAAATGCACCTAGAAGTCGTGACTACCGACAATGAATAACGTCCGTCATCCGACTAAATTAACACTGCAGGATAACAATAACAGGAAAGACAGTCAGCAATCGGCTATTCCACATGGCGTTTTATTTATTTATTATCACAGAACATATTATTAATCAAAATTCGCACCTAACGTTACCCAGCCCGGTTAGCCTAGGCTACTGTATATTATGAGCACCACAAGATAACTCCTGATTTTTCTTTAACTTTAAATAATGCAGTTATCAAAGTACAAGTATGCTTACTTGTAAACACAACCTTAAACAGGCTTGCAGATTTAAATCCATTTAGAAATGATGAACAACTAGCCAGCCAATGATCTAACAGAAATTAACAGCTGCCTGTCAAACAAAAATGATAACAAACCGAATTAAATCCTTCACTGCCACACAGGCAAATGACAAATCGCTTAAAAGCTGAACTAATTATTATTAAAGTATCACTCACAGTCACAAGCCTAAATTCGCTTTAACACAGTCCTCTTACATTTACTCTTCAAAGTAGTGATTAAAACGTAGCGTTAAATTTGAGGTAGAATTTTTGGCGGTCGACAGAAGCGGAGTGTGCATTTTACCGTTATGTTCTTTTCTTTTTCGTTGACAAATTGAAAATAATGTGCGTACTTCCATAAACCAAACGCTGTCCTTTCTGCTATCTTGTCGGGAGTTCGAAAAAAAAAAGCCCCACACACACACACAGGGTCAGGCGCAGGGCACAGACGCATCACAGCCATTGACTTTACGATCACAGAGCTTCGGCTCCGCTGATACTGTACATCCGCAGGTGGCACAGTAGACCTAGGACTACTGTCTGACAAAAAGCCGGCTGCAGTCGGGATTTTCCTTTCCTTAAAATAACGGATTACTTTTTAAAAAAAATAACGAAGTTACTGATTACTTACGCACGAAACTAACGCGTTAAGTTACAAATTTCAGGAAAAAAGTAATTAGAGTACTCTAACGCGTTACTTTGTAACGCGTTACCCACAACACTGATTACAACTCGCAAAGTTTCCCATTAAAAAATGTAAAATTGTCTGTAGGGTGAGTGAATAACCAGCGCTCTCTTCCACCCTCAATACCACGACTGAGATGAGACACCTGAACAAGATCTGAACCCCCAACTGCTCCCTGTGCACTGCTGCATATGCTGCCCAATCCCTGGTTGTCCCCTCTAAAAATATGATTAAACAGCATGATGTGTATTGTAAATAACAGTTTTATACTTAAACCTTGTAAGTAGTAAAACAATGCCAACTGGGCATGAATATGTGTTTTAAGTTTATAAATGTTTTGAGTCCCCCCCACCTTTGCCTCACAGTGCTTTGATCCAAATGCCTGCTTTCCTCTTTTACATCACCTCAGTGTTGCCGAGTTTGTGGTTTTCATGTGGAACTAGGCTACCTATCACTGTTTCTGTGTGTTGAAGCGACCCCAATAACATAATATGAATGTAAATTTTACCGGAGAAACCCCACAGTAAAATGTGTATTTTACCCCCAGAATGAAATTTTTACTGGGGAACTCCCCTTGAAACCTAATTGTGCTAGTATTGAGTAGCAATTAGGTGGGTTTTGTTGCGAAAACCCAGCAACCCAGCAATACTGCATCACCTACACACACACACACACACACACACACACACACACACACACACACACACACACACACCAGTGAGAGAGAATGAAGTCAACAGTTGTGGAAATCGACTGTCAAGGCTATTTTATTCACTTAAACATCATATGAAGTAATTAATTTCTCTTTAATACAGATGATGCCAATGTATTTTTCGATTAGTTTGCTATAGGGTTGACCCCAAACAGGTAGGGTTCAAGTGATTTTCAAAACATTTAAGCCAGTGTATATATATTGTTTACCTGATATAAGATGCATGTGGTTTTGATTCAAGCACGTCATTATAGCCTAGTACTATGGTGATATCTTTTCTGCGCACAGTGCGAGCAGGTCAAACTAATGCAGAATATTAATAAGTATGACTGGACTGTCACACCCATACCATTATAATGAGAACAACATTATAATAAAACGGTGATTAAAAACTTGCTATCAAATGCTCACTCTACTGGTCATCTTCAGCATGCAGCTCTAAACAGAAATGCAGAACATTAGGGTGTGGCGAGTGGGGCGGGGCCGAGAGGCGTGGGAACGAGGAGTGAGGCCAGGTGTAGTGATTGGAGATGAGCTACACCTGCGCCCCACCGCCCGTATCGAGTCCCACGTAGGAGATGGAAGGATATAAAACTGGAGTGACGACCGTGAAGGACGAGAGAGGACCAGGCCTGGGACGTTATTTTATGTGTTTGTTTTTATTTGTGCGCGTCAGTCGCCGTGAGGGGCTGACACGCCATTTTGTATTTATTTTTGATTATTAAAATGACATTTGATTGTGCGCCGGTTCCCGCCTCCTTCTTCCCGATGATTACGAAGTTAATATCGTTACATAGGGTTTCGCTTTAATTTCTTTTAATTAATTATCTTTTAATCAAAACTAGAGATGTTCCGATACCCTTTTCTCTTCCCGATACCGATTCCGATACCTGGGCTCAGGGTATCGGCCGATACCGAGTACTGATCCGATACCTGGGTGTGTATCTGTATATACAGCTGTATATACTACTAGCCCTGTGTAAATTGCTAGAATTCTTTTTATGGTGTGCTTCAGACAGATCCCTCAATAAAACATGAACAAATACATGGTGAACTACTGTATTTATTACAGTATTTTTATTATCTAACATGAATTTGACAGTATTATTTATTTTCATATGCAAAAAAGAACTTCAAATGCAGCCAAAAATCTAACACCGCAAACTAAAAAAGGTATTTAAGTTTTACAATATAACTGTATAAAAAAACTGCAACAAATAAGTCTAGGAATATAAAAAAAGATCTATTAATCAGATAATCTCTTTACAACAAAACAAGTAAAAAACAAGCAACCATCTAGGCATAATTATTATTATTATAGAGACGTATTATTATTACTGTAGGCTACAACAGTAGCTTAATATATTGTCAATTTACTCATGTAAACCAAACATTTATTTTAATGGGCTGCCATGAAGATCTTTGAGTGTCTGTGTTTATGATATGACAGTATTCTCAAATGAAACGGTAAATTCTCATGAAGTGACGGTTTATGCGTTCGTGTCCTCATGACACACAGCAGAGACTACAAAACAGCGAGCTCTCGCGCATCTGTGCCAGTCACCCACAGAGATGTAGATTTTGCGGGAGTAATATTTAAATAGTATTTTGCAGTTTAATATTCACAGACACTAGTATATATTCGGCTACTGTCTGGAGCCCTGCGCTTTGACTAACACGGAAGCGACTGAATGCAGCTGCGGGGACTGAATACACTCGGGAGTCGGTAACTACCGGTACTACATAGACATACTGCTAACCACTGATCTATAATATAGAAGCGGCTTCACTGTTTGTTGGCAGTTTAGAACGCGATGAGCGATCCAGTCATATATAGATCAGGGCTGCTAACGCGTTTTCATTTCTTCTTCGCTGCTCTAAACAGGGGTTGCTTGTGGCAACACAGCACAACTTCCTGTGTTTTCAATGCATTTTGAGCAGCGAAGAAGAACCGTGCAGCAGTTAGGCAAAGCTTGCGGTCATAACTAGGTATTTTTTAAGAAAATGGTATCGGATCGGTATATGGGTTCATGTACTCGCCGATGCCGATGCCAGAATTTGTTGTGGTAGTACTAGTATCGGAATCGGAACAACTCTAATCAAAACATAAAAACATTATTTTCCCCATTTGTATCTGTGAGGCATCTGTTACACATTTTCCCTTTGTGTTAACATCAGTAATTATGGCTGTCGGACGCCGGAAAATATTGTAATCGGATTTTATAATTCGTTGGCTGTCCCTTTAAAAATACGCTTTATCGCTTTGCTTTGAATGTACTTGTGTGCGCGTTGCAAGTCCTACTCGAGAAGAGTCAATCAAACCCTCTCACTTAATGAACCCTGCAATCATCAGTCACAGTGGGCATTATTTAATTGTCTGAAATCCAATAAAATTATTCATTTGCTGAAAGCATACATTTATTGGCCTCTATTGAACTCACGTGACATACGTTGAATTCTTTATAAGATAATTAAGACTATTCTAATGATGACAATAACTAATAACTATTCTAATGTGACATGCCATAAATACGAAAGTGGTTCACAAAAAAGAAAAACAGTACAAGATAAAGTAGAACGTCAGAACAGTTTGTTAAAAAAATCCTAAAACTAACATCATATTTTAACGCCATTTACAGGCTGGTTGTGATATACTAGCAGAATGGCAGCAGTAGCTAGATATGATAGTCTTTCAAAATAATTAACTCTTGATAGTGATACCCAAGTGAAAAAGTACACTTCCATAATGTACTTAAAGTTCTATTTTTTGTGCACTTTATACTCTTTAGTTTATTTACTTTATATACTAAAATTCTTCTCTAGTACTTCCTACGATAATCTTAAGAACATCTAAGTGTACTTAACTGCTATTTTGAGACATCTGGAATATGAACTAAAATTAGCTTTTAATATACTGTCTCTGTATTTAAAAAAAAAAAAAGTATATTAAAATCACATTTTAGTTCCTATTCATGGTGTCTTTAAGTACATTATGGAAGTGTAAACTATAGATTTGGATGTTTTTAATGGCATTTAATCACGTAAAATAAAAGGGTTTGTGATTAAGAAGAGTGAGTTAAATTGAAAATGATTCCATGACAAATGCATTTTTAACAGTCACTTGTTGCCACCTGGTGGGGTAACGTCTAATAGATACAAACGGCCTAACAGTTAAAGGGGTGGAACCATAACCTTTAACGATTAATTATGCAGTTTCAATGGATGAAGGCAGGGCTCAACCCCGGTCGAGTATGTAAACAGACGTTTCAATATATTGGTATTAAATGCATTTTCTGAGAATTTATATTTCACGTTTTTACTGAAAGTCTTGAAATACGTTCTCTTTGGTCCATCAGTGCTTGAGTCACTGATCACATTAGAATAAAATATCTCATAATAAAATACAAAATTGACTGATTTATGAATGTATATGCATAGTTCTCATCAGTCGGAAATACAGATAAACGCTTTCATTTGTTGTATTTTTGATCCTGAAAGAAAACAGAACAATAAAAGAGCGAATCATACCGCCGACTGAGGTTGTGCTTCAAGTCAAACGCACCCATTTTTAAATCGTTCACAGCTGAGCATCGCGAGCTGCACAAAGTCATTTTCAGATGCAATTAAAAAAAAAAAACAATCCTGGATAGCCTAGATTAGACCCATATTCACAAATGTGTTAGCTATGGAATGAAATATCTGATATTCCGTTTGTCAAACACATGCAAGTGGAAGTCTATTGTTGTTTAAACACCTTTATAATGATCGCGTTAGTTGAGCAGTATGCGCGACATTTTATGACACAAATTTTGAAATAGGCTTAAATCAAACACATTTTAATTCAGATTCTGTGTATATATATATATATATATACGGAAAACAAAAACAACGAAAAAAAAACAGCTGGCTGATCTTTTACGTCTGTTAACTAATGACTCATGCAGCCGTTCGCGTGGTTGTGATTTTTTTTAAGTGGAACGTAGGCCTATTTTTACGTTTGCACGTGTCTGTTTTGAACACGTGTTTAGACCTGTGTTTCCCGTGTGTCCGACCCGACCAGCTCCAGTATCCGACACAGTTGGATATTTTTCACTCATTTCAGCCAAATTTGCGGGTCACCCGTCGTACCCGAACCCGTGCAGGACTCTAACGCACACCCTACAGCACTGGCCTGATCAGGCAAGTGACCATCTGTCTACTGTCCCGAGCGTCATTCACACTAGCCTTGGGCAATCGGGCAGTCCTTATTGTCGAGCCCTGGAAGGGCCACTCAAGAGGTAAAATAGTCTTAATGCGGCCCTGTGTATAGTAACAATGTAATAATCAAAGATGCCATTTGAAGCTAAATGCAGACGTTTAAATGGACTAACTATGGATGAAACCTGCTGTGATTACCCTACTTTTAAAGCATAAGTTGCCTTTTTAACAATAGGTCTATATAATATTCACATAGGGGACATTGTATTAGACTTACAGTTAAAGAATGAAATACTATTTAAACCAATAACTCTTTACATTACATTTAGCCTACCTATTTTATCTCACAATTCTTCTTGTAGATCCAAGTTTATATCTCCTAAGTTCAGACTTTATAACTTGGTTTACCTAAACAACTGTGAGTTTGGTAATTCTGAGAAAGAAAGATGTATAAAACTTTCTTTAGATTTCATCCTAAAAATGTACTAGATTTATAAAATCATGCGCATGACAATGTTTAACACCGTCAAAGGTACAAGACTTTATAGGAAAATATGACATGCTTACTAAAAGTGCTATTTGTATAGTACTTCACATTGCTAAAAATCATTCACTGTCTTGGTCTTGTTTTCAAACAAATGTATCAAAATGAATGTAAAAACAAAATTCTATAAAATACTTCTCAGAGAATCTTTATAGAATAGAGTGGATCTCTTTTCCACTGGCCAAAGCAGTCTATAGTTTTAAACAAATCAAAGGTTTTAGGGTATTTAAATATTTTATAGTAGAATCAGAAATACGGTGTGTATAAATAAGTGTACCTAATTGTCTGACGTGGCATTACTGACAAAATATAGAAGAAAAAAAAACTTGCATATCTTATCATTGGCTTCAGATTCTTTCCTTCAGTCACAATGCTATTTTCATAATGTTCTGAAGATCACTGAAGAACTCAGCCTTCATGTTCTGATGACACATCGGTGTTTAACGTCTGTGAGATGTCTGATTCACAGCGATTGTCTCTGGAGCTCCCAGAGACAAGGCCTTGATTTGGCTTTTTTAAAGGATTACAGTGGAGTTCAGTACACAGATGTTTGAGATGAAACAGCTGATCACTTTATGAATTGACAGCCTCACCATTAATCTTTAACATGTTTACCACTAAACATTCATTTTGGACTGAGCTATATTTGGAAATAAAAACTAAATAAATGCTGTTTCGTAAGAAAGTAATTAAGAATTGTTTTTATTCTGTTTATTTTTATCTCCAAACAAAAAGTCGTATTATTTAATATGAAATGTGGTTTATTCTAAGATGTGGTCTTAAATCTTTTGATCTATGTCTGATATTTTTGTTGTGGCTAGTAGAAGTTCTGAATTGCAGTTCATTTAAAAAAAAGTGCTGGTGAGCAAGTTATTTTTCGGTCATAACGTGAATTAGGAAGGTTCGCTAAATTGTATGCTCCTGTAATTTCCATATTTTTTGGCAGATGATGTTAACAGATTTAATCAGATTTGTACAACAAAGTGTTTATAAACCTGTTGTGAAATAAACACAAACATAAGTTCACTGTTCAGTTTTCCACTAAAATAAAAGCCTTA
Source organism: Carassius auratus (assembly GCF_003368295.1). Classification (NCBI taxonomy): domain Eukaryota; kingdom Metazoa; phylum Chordata; class Actinopteri; order Cypriniformes; family Cyprinidae; genus Carassius; species Carassius auratus. The sequence goes on from NW_020524586.1 coordinate 64,060, forward strand.
TATTTGAATGTAAAGAAATTAGGACAGCATTGTAAGTATGGTTTAGGCTTAAGTACTGTACTTTAAAATCCAAAATATTGTAATAGCAAATTAAAATAATAATTTCACAGTGTGATTATCATGCTAATCTCTTATTGGTGGATAAAAGTGACGTGACATACACCCTAGTATGGTGACCCATACTCAGAATCCATGTTCTGCATTTAACCCATCCAAAGTGCGGACACACACACACACACACACACACACACACACACACACTGTAAACACACACCCGGAGCAGTGAGCATCATTTATGCTGCGGTGTCCAAGGAGCAGTTGGGGGTTCAGTGCCTTGCTCAAAGGCTCCTCGGTCATGGCATTGCCGGCTTGAGACTCAAACCCACAACCCTAGGGTTAGGAAACAAACTCTCTAACCACTAGGCCACGACTTCCCCACAAAGTATGTGTCAGAAATGGGATTAGTAGCTAAAATTAGTAGCTAAAGCAGCTATTTGTGTAATTGTATGAATATCTAAATTAGTTGTGTTCTCTCTTTTACAGGTTAAACTGCATCAGTATTACAGATGAAGGTTGTGCTGCTCTGGCATCAGCGTTTAATTCAAACCTCAGAGAGCTGGATCTGAGCAGGAATCAAATAGGAGACTCTGGAGTGACAGAAATCTCCAGTCTGCTGAGAAATTCACAGACACTACAGATACTCAGGTCTGAATTTGGTTAATTTAAACATAAATCAATGTAAAGCTCCCGCTGGTCAGTAAACTGGTGCTGTGTCACAAGGAATGGATCAGTAATGTGAAATTTTTGTGTTGATGTAGATACATTTATAAAATATTGACAAACAGATTGATTTTTGGAGATGATGGGAATTGTTAATATCCTAATGGTGCAATAAATGTTTTTAATGTGTTTTATTTATTCTTTCTGAAGACTTTCAGATTGCAGTATTACTGAAGAAGGTTATAATAAAGTTACATAATTTTGTTATTATAAAATCTTGTCACTCAAATGTTACATTATATGGACAATATCTCTTTTTTTTAATATGCATCAGCATTTTTTTATTTTATCCTGGATCTTCAGAAAAGCTCTGAGTGACTGAGTAATTTTGATTGCAACTGAAGGTTATAATTGTGGGAAATTAAAATGCAAGAATTGCAGATTACGTTCACCAATATATAACTTTACCCAGCTTTACTGTGAAAGGAGTCAATTCAGGCAAAAATTTCTGTAGTGCATCTTTTTATTTTCTTCATTCTAGAACATGTACTTGTGTAACAATCTGTGTTATAATGAAGAATAACATCTTTTTCTAATAGACTTTCAGACTGCAGTATCAGTGAAGAAGGTTATAAAGCTCTGTCTTCAGCTCTTAGATCAAACCCTTCACACCTGATAGAGCTGGATCTCACAGGAAATGATCCTGGAGAATCAGGAGTGAAGCTGCTCAGTGATTTACTACAGGATACAAACTGTCAACTCAAGACGCTGAGGTGAAACCTGATGAAATAATGCTAAATAAGTTATACACGTGTAAATTATTTACATTATATACAAATATTAGTATATTATTTCTCTTAATTTAGTAAGGTATACAATTTATTGCATCAAAAATGTTCAAAATGATCAAACATGAAAGATGAGATTCTGCAGCTTCTGTTGTTTTGATGATAAATGTCTGCACAGTTTAGTTGTGTTAAAAGTTACAGCTTAATCAGACATTTTGGGTCACCAGATGTGCTGGTATTCAGTATTTCTGTGCCTCGATAGTTAACTTATGATTTTGTTATTTTGGACAATTCCCATGAAAAATATTCAGTGTGAGGAGTTATCCTGACTGTTTAAAAGTTACTGAATGCACTGTACATTCATTTCCATCAAGCTCAGATTCACAACACTGTAGATCACTGATCTAGAATAGAGAACTGCATTGATCATGATGTCATGAAAGTGAATCACCATATTGGTAATCCCTTGTGTGTGTGTAAATGTTCTATTGAAATAATAAGAAATTGTATGATTTTAATGAGACATCACATAAGTCAGTGTTTTTAAATCTGAAGTATCATTGTACATTCTTACAATGCAAACACTCAAGGGAATTTCCTCTACTTATTAAAAAGCTACGTTCATTACGGTAGAGAACATTATGAACACGATAAACATCAGACAGACACTCAGACCTCAGACCTCAACTTATAACAAATGACAAAGTGCTCATTCTGAAATCTGTAAAAAGATTTATGCTTCGTAAACACATCTTTATTCGCATTGAACAGTTATTTATTGTTTATATAATTCTGTTATAGTGTTTTTATTCGTAGAGTAGGTGCTAACTGTAAATGTTTCAACAAGAATTTCGTAACATGGTTAAATTATTATTAATTTAGCATACAACATTTTACATGGAAACAGTAGCTAATGCTAGTAAACATATTTGCGCGATTGAGGAGAGTCTGAAATAGAGGTCTTCACGGGTCCAAAAATTTGTGGCAGAATCCGAAAGAGATCCGTAATGTACTAGACTGAACCGACCCAGACCAGTCTATTATTTCAAAAGCTGGACCCAAGCCCATCTGGAAGACAAAGCCCCGACTGGACCCGATTGAAACATATTCCACCTTAAATTGCTATTGCAAGCCAATAAACCTGTTGCAAAAAAAAAAAAACTTTTTGTCTTACCTAATTTAAGGAGCCATAATCTCTCTTCTTTGTACCTGACTGCCTGTGATGCATTTACAATCCTCCGACAAGAAAGTTATCCATGTTATTTTTCGCGTTATTCCAAGTCCAAGCTCAATCCACTCATTATTTCAGCTTCAAAAGTCCACTTGATGTCACGGTGACGGATGACAAATGCAACTGTGCACATGTACATTCTGACTTGAGTTAACTCTGATAATAACTTAGACTGTTTGCCCTTTTGAACTATAATAATGATCGCTCGTTCAGTGCCATGGCTGCTCTGTCTGTCATCTCTGTGCTCTCTGCTCTGCTTCGAGTCTGAATCTGACCACTAAAAATTTGATTAAACAATTCATTTATATTATTATAAAAATGGGAGAAAATGTAAAGCACGGTTTGGCTGTCGAAGTCATTGTGTCCCTCACTGGTTGCCATAGAAACCTTGCTTTTTTTGGCTCATACTTTTCTTTTCCTAATTTTTACAAGTGGCAAGTTACAAAAAAACAAGCAGTGTCTGATCACAGCCGGGTGTTCCCCGAGTCTGATGATCACACGGGCATTACACACAATGTTAAACAGACCCAGGACCCGAGGTAATAGATTCGGACCGGACCCGGCTGATCATTTAAAATATAGACCCGAACCCATTCGGGTCGACGGGTCTCGGGTTCACTGTGAAGACCTCTAGTCTGAAATAGATGTTGTACAATCAGGACATTAAAATTATACACACCATAATTTATCCAGAGAATAACTGAATACAGACAGTACATACATGAAATTAAGCTATAATATATATATATATAAAATATAAATTAAGCTTTTCATTTTAGTCAAGAACAATATTAACCAGTGTTGGGCAGTGGAGCAGCGAAGCTAATAGTTTAACTACATTTCTCAGTAGCTTGGTCGTAGCTTCACTGCTTTCTGAATCAAATAGCTTTTCAGTAGCTAAGCTCTTTTTTTCACCAAGTAGTGCGGTAGCTTCCACACAAGCTACATTTTCGCAAGCATTTCTGAAGCTCAAACTCAAATTGGGAAATACAACTGCTAAGATCGCTGATCCTGGATCAGTAGTGACGCGAAGGCGCTACTTCTTGTTCGTGTTAACGGTGGACAGCAACCAACCATCTTTATGATGCATTACCGCCACCTTCTGCTCCGGATGGTACCACTCCTTTGCCAGTCACGCAAAAAAAAAATATTTGATGAAATGATGGCATAAGATGAGGTCGGAGAACAGTTAATCCCGACGAGTGAGTCGCCGTGGCCGTACCTCGGCAAGTACATGACACTGACCAAGATAACAGAAAGAAAATATGTTTTCAGATGCTGCTTGTAAAAATTATCAGGGTCCAGCCTGGCCATTTTTTTTACTGTTTGGAGTTCTTGCACTTTGTGATGCAAATACCTACAGTATATTAAGCATGCCCATGCAACAGATGCATACACTTACTTGTGCGCACATTGTCAATTACATGTATTTTGATTGTTTTTGTTGCCAAATTGATAAGGAACACAAAAAACTATTAAACTAAACAATTACACCTGCCTATCTGTTTGACTGACAGTTTTAAGCACTGAGATAGCATTGACTTGCAATAAAACGTGTTCAACATAAAAATTTAATTTTAAAAGTAGCTTAGATGTAGCAAGCTACTGTTGATGTAGCTAAGCTTTCTACATTTCCCAGGGGGGTAGCTTCAGTGTAGTGAAGCTTCATTTACTGTAAAGTAACTGGTAGCTTAGCTCACTACATTTTCCAAGTAGCTTGCCCAACATTGATATTAACAGAAACAATTGTATTATTCATTGTATATTAAAATCAATTTCTGATACTATTAGGTTCATATTTAATAATTCCTGAATAATTACGTATATAAAGAAATAGGCTATATTTTGTGTTGGATCAGATACCTGTGTTGTCAGTGCGCAGGAGACACACACACCTAAACGGTTTAAATTATTACTTATCCTGCCCAAGAAGACCATAAACTCTTCAGATAATATGAAGTAAAAATGAATTTACATACACATAACATTAAAAAATAATTCTGTTTGATTGATTTGCTTCAAATCGGAGGATTTTAGGTCAGCGGTTTGCATTTGACTCAATGGTGCTCTCTGCTGGTAGGGAATAGTAAGATGACTGATCAAACACTTTGGTGGCTCCAGTGACTTTTGGAAGTTTAGAACGTGATGAGTGATTCAGTCATATATAGATCAGTGCTGTAGATCTACTACAGTAGATATATTACAGGCCACAAACATATGATGTGTGTCAGGAGAGGATCACCTGTTTGAACCTGCAGAATTACTGTTGCATCAACACAGACATCAGTTAAATAAAACTATCCAGAGATGGTCTGAACCCAGATCATGTTTTCTGTTAGTGGATCAGCAGTCCAGTGTGTTACGTGTGTAAACATAACATAGAGGCAGAGGCAGGCAAAGGTTAATTGAAAAAGGGGATTTTTATTAAAGGTTTACGTTGAACCAAAGAGAGAGGAAAGGTTACACCTAAAACAACCCGATTTAGCCCCTGGTCCAGTTTTCCTTTAAGTTTTCCACCAAAAGTCCCGTGCTTGTTTCCAGCGTCACAACAGCATTTATACCACTCTGCTCATTAGAAACAGGTTTAAGAATTTGGCACCTAATAACAAAAGAGACATGACATAAAAAACTGTTGGCCATTAGGGGCAGCCATAATTAGTACAAGCCATTACTTAAACCAAATAAAACTTCATGCACATGTAACACAGTGTTTGTTGAATTCTGCTTCATAATAATAGGAAGAGCCGGCATTAAAAGATCAACTAAAAATATCACTATGAATGCTTAACTGTCACAAGCTAGTTCTCTCTTTGCTAACTTTCCTCATCTCCTGCTTAAAAGCCAGAACAATCTTCAGATTTTTGAGAATCATGATCTAGTGAGCTTTTGCCCGAGTTTCTTTTAAATTTACTTTTGACTTTTGTCCTTCTTAAAAAAATGTATATTTAAATGTTCAACTGTTTAAACTTGAACTAGAGCTTTTCATTACAAACAGTGTTTGATAATCTTTAAATGTTTTGTGATGCGATGCACATTGAATTGATTCCAGCTTCATCTTCTCTTCTGCAGGTTTTTGGGTCCTGCTGCAGATGAAGGCTGTCAGTATGTGACTGGAATTGTGGGTAAAAACCCGTTACTCCTGAGAGAGCTGGATCTGAGGGGACGTGAACTAGGAGACACACGAGTGAATCAGATCTCTGCT
>NW_020524586.1:75000-90000 GCF_003368295.1 Carassius auratus
TAGTCAAAATGTCCGTCACAACACAGATAACACACACACACTGAAGAGGAGACTCCAGCACATCCACGATGGAGAAAAACACACACACATCAATCACAAATAGGAATTAGTCTTAATAAAGTGAATTTTACATAAAATGCTATTTTTATATAAAAACCTATTTAAAATATATATTTCTAATTAATACAGTTTATAAATTTACAAAATATCATAAATCCTTAAAAAAACTACATAAATGTAGAGTAAAAACATTAATAAATGACACATTTTGTAACAAAAAGTCGTTTTGTTGGCTGTGTTCTCTGGAGAGCCCAAACAGCACGAGTGTCGTCCCCAAACGAACAGCACATAAGAGTTCAACAAAACACTTTATACTCAATATCTCATGATGAATGTGTTCACATTATATTTGTGAAAGATTCTTCATCTTAATGATTTGTTTGTAAGATGATCTCTCTTCCTCTGTTTGTCTCTTTCTAGTCTTTGTGACTGTGGCATTACAGATGTTTCTTCTTTAACTCAGTCTTTGACAAACACAAAAGCTCTGCAGTTTCTAAAAGAGCTTGATCTGAGTGTTAATACGATTGGAGACTCAAAGCAGAAGCTCATTGATGTGCTACGAGACTCAAACTGTAAACTGATGTGAGTAAACTTCACTTTGTGATATTAAAGAGATTCATTTACCTCTGATATGTGAACAAATATATACTTTCAGATATTAGTGAAAAGAGTTGATCAAATGATCATCAAGCTTTATTTCAAAGGGTTTGTGTCAGAATGAAATGTAAAGTTGATAAAAATGTTGAACACAAAGGAGGAAAGAGAAGAAAAGCAGACTGTCACAGCTTTCTACAGCAACAGCTGCTTTATTAATGAGATCAGTAATAGTGAATCATTAGAGTTTGAAATAGATTTGTTCAGACTGTAGGAAAACGCTGGTAAAATCAGAGCAGATTCAGCTTCAGCTCACAGTCGTCCAGCATCACATGATCAATGTCTCTGTCTCTTGTGTGTTTTTACTTTGACAAGCAACACGTCACATTACTTTACACTTACTTTCTGTAAGAGATAATGTAGCTCCAGCCGCTTGTTATCACAGAATAAACCCGACAGGGTGATCAGGACTTGTGTCCTCCTGAAGAGACTTATTCTGTGATAACATCCGGCTGCATCTGCATTATCACACTTATTAAATATTTTTTTAATATTTTTACATTTTTACTATTTTGTACTTTGTTCCACTGAACTCTGATTATCTTCTCTTCTGTTCAATCTTAGAGTATAGAAGGAGTTAAATCACCAGAAGCTGATAAATGCAGTATCTCATAAAGTGAAGTGATCTTGAGAGGAGCAGTAAACATCAGCTGAAGATCCACAGAAGAGCTTCACTACTGTGTCTATGAGGAGAAATAAATGTGTGATAAATGTGTAAATGTGATCCATACAGGTGAAGAGACTCAGACTTTACAATCAAATAATGCAGCATGTGTGTTAGAAACATGATATTGAATGATTAATGTTGCTTTAGTATTCATGCAGATGATCATTGTGTTTAATGTAAAGCTGGAACAGAGGAGGAAGAAGCTCAGATGAGTCTGTCTGGCTCTTCAGTTTAATAATATTTCTATTAAACTCATTCATAATGATTCAGATGTTTAAATGTGATTGTCAAGTGCAGCACTTAAATGTGTCAAAAGACAGAAAGCATATCTACAATGTTTGAACCTTATCTCCTGTTTTATACACATTATTTTTATATTTTACTTTATATTTAGTTGTGTGTCTGTTGTTAATGTACAGATATCCAGTATATAGTCTTTGTTCTGTGGATGGAGTCTCCTTCATCAAATCAACTAAACATTTTCACAAGTTAACAGCATTTGTGTCTTTCACTCTCCTCTAAATACTCAAACACATTTACTCTTTTTAACACTTTTATATTTTCATGTAAATAAAATGCCACATAGAGTTAAAAACAAGTGAAAAGTTTACTTGTCTGTTTTAAGTATTATTAAACTGTTTTAAATACAGGCTAACTTGTAAACATGAAACATAAAGCATAAATAGCTAATGCATAATAACATAAATGTTCCCATTATATGTACAGCAGGTAAAAGAAGTCAGTGTTTTTATTTATTTTTATTAGTTTCTCAGTTAATATATTTCTAAAGGTGCTGTACTTTCTTAATTGTGCCGCATGAGTAGTTGTTGGTCAGAGATGTTTTGGAGCAGAAGATCTGCAGGATTCTGGAGGTTCATCATGTGGAAAGTTGATAGTTAGGTAAAGTGCTTCTGTCGTTCTCTAACATTCAGATCTGTAAAGTAAGGTGGAAAGGACACAGCTCTGATACAGAGTCATTCTAGTGTTGGACCTCCACATATTGTTCAGTGTTATAAAGCTGTTTCTGCTCTTGCTAATGCGTCTCTTGATGTCATTGTCTGTCCTCCATCATGTCTAATGATGAAGCCCAGGTCTACAAACTCCTCATTTCTACAGAGGTCTGCTCCTGTACTTTAATTGCTGAGGGGTTTGAGGTGTTCAGTGTTATCATCTCTGTTTTCTGCTTGTTGATCTTGGAGTCTAGTTGTCTGAGTCCAGATGTTTTCTGTGGTGAGGGTGTAAGAACAACAGCTAATCATCAGTGAAGTCAAGATCTTCTCTGGATAATGCTCGACTTAAACAGACAAACACTTCATGAGTCAACTGTCAGCTTTCCTCACAACGGAGAGCTCAGACTCAGATGTTGATAAAATAATCTTATAATATTCATACACCAGACAGTTGAGTATCTAGAGTACAGTATGCTCAGTGTGTAGTGTGTCATTTAGGATTTCATTTGGATAGAAATTAAATCCAAGCAATGGCCATTTAGTTTTATTAATGAATCTAAATTAAACCGTCAAATGGTCAGCAAATGAACTTAATGAACTTTGATGCTTGAGCAGTAAATCAGCATATTATTATGATTTTTTTTTTTTTTTCAGATAGCTAGCAGGACAAACAACTATGACTGGGACTGTCATACACATCGAAAATTTTAAGTCAAATTAACTTAATATTTTTTAGTTCAATAAAATATATATTTTTAAGTGTCTGTTACCATAAACTGTAAACCCTAATAAGTTCACAGAACTCTTAAGTTTAAAAAATACATTTGATATTACATTTCTGTGCAGATAGATATAAGTCCAGTGTTCGAATTGAGGGGGAGCTGGGGGGGTCCGTGACCCCCATAAGCATCAAGGGTCAATCCCCTGGTTTTTCATTAAAACTAAAATAGATACAATATTTGACATAGCCCTATTTTTTTTTTTTTTATCAAGGTATTGCGCTGCCGCTCCCATAAAAAGCTCCTTCAAATTAGATGTGCGTCTGAAAATACGCTCAAGTGCGCCACACGCTGTTTTCTGAAGGAATTTACAGGCTGCGGGAGCGACGTACTGCTACTAAATAAGTGTTTATCCTAGAATCGGACAGTCACTTTTATTATAATCTTGGTCTGTCAATAGTTGTTGTTTTTTTATCTTATGATGCTAGCTCACTATCGGATTGTTAGTTGTAATTAGCCATCTAACGTAATTCTGAGAAAAAAGGTAGCGTTGCATCCATTCTAAATTAAACAAATAATTTTAAATCTATAGCCATAACTGCTCATAAACAGTGTTAATTTAATTAAGGACATTATTACTGATGAAAATGTTAATCAGGTGAAGGCTTTTTTTGTATCAAAGACGACAAAGCAGGTTTGCTAATTCTCACAAATTGTGCGTGAGACACACATGCATTGATAATTACACCGAAGACAAACATGCAGATCAACCGTCTTTGTTATGAATTGTATCCTATTTTCCGTTATTATGTATAGCCTAATAAAATTAGTGTAGTATTTAAGGTTAAATGGAGAAAAGGGTTTTAAATTCAATGCAAAGAGGCAAACGTGATCTACGTGCAGTTAAAAACTTTGCCTCCAGTTATTTAGTTAGGTTTGGAAAATTATTAATTTTCGTAAGGAATTGTGAAAGCTCACATTTGTCTCACTTCTTGATTTCGTTGATTATTTTCGGTTTACAATTCTAATGTTAATTTAGTATAACTGTGACATATGCATGTAATTTAATTTGAATATACATTAAATTAAATGTAGTTGTTTTATTGCTTTCTCTGTGTTCAATCCTAACATTTTTATTTCTTTTTTTTTTTTCAGATCATAACACAGCTCATTCCCTTTGAAATTCTGTGATAAAATCTAAGTAATACATCTTAAATCACTAATAATTTACTATTGTTGAGAAAATTTAATAAAACAAGTAAATACAAATCAAAAAGTGACACTATAGCCTACAGATGAACTGATGACACATGTAACTGATGAGGCTATGGATCCAGTGAAAATGAAAATATGAACTGATACAGTGCACAGTAGAAAAGTGATATGTTATATTAAAAAGTACATGTAGTTCAACTTAAAGTAAAGTGAATAATATGAAAAGCGAGTACAACGCTACAATAACATATTCGATATAATAGATTTATAATAGTATAAAATTATTTGTATAATATGAATAATACCATAATAAATAACTAAACAACAATAGGTTAACAAAAGAAGAATATGTAATATCAAAGGTGGAATAATACAGCATAGACAAAAATGAAGAATAAATTAATAGAAAATTAAAGAGTAAAAAAAAAAATTAAATGTAATTTTAAAATACTATTTGTGTAATAATTATTAATCAAATTCAGACACAATACAAAAAAAATTGTGGACATGAGTTCCAAAATGTTCTATAATGCACATTACACACACTCATGCAGAAAACACACACATTTTGAAACAGTGATTTATTTTTCCCTGTATGTTAACACATATAAATGTCACATAAAATCTCAAAGTATAGTTATTTTTATCACAGACCAGAATATGAGATGCTCCCCTCAAAAACTTGATATTAATCAAAATTAATAATAATTATAACAACATCACAATCATGATATTGCAGCTGGACTCACTATGAATTCCTGTGTTTTTCATTTCTAGGCTATCCCTTTACGTGCAAACATCGCCGACGGCCCCAGTTTATTATTGTTTCACTTTCAAAGCACATTAAACATCACTGTTTTACTTCATCTGGACAAACTGTGCATCAATTGAAAGTTTAAAGACTCTAGCTTCGATATTTGACCAATATTTTGATAAAACATTGTTGCAGTGACAGATATTTAGTGATTTATGTCAGGAGTGCAAAATAATAAATCCGTATTATGCCACATTTTGAATAGAAATTCACCTCTCAGTCATATTCAGTCACGTCAAGAGCGGTTTATTTGTGTTCACATAGACTCACTGAACAGCGTCAATAAGGATTTATAGACAAAAGATGCATATCTGCGGAGATATATGGATATATTTACTGATGTTTACTTCATATTTCTTCAGACAGAATCATCATTTCTATTCATTTTCCACTGATTTATGCGATCAGATTATAAACAGCATCTCCCAGCGATCTGTGTATGTGTGCACAGTGGTGTCAGCTTGTGCTGTGTGTGACTCAGACTCCGATTGGGCCTTCCCAACGTCAATCTAAGAGTGTCATCCCAGACAGCACACATACGTTGTGCCGATGTCGAGCCGACCTACAAAATTCCATCGGGACGATATCGCTCAGGGAGCGTTTGCTAATAGGCAAGATGTCTCAGCGACGTCGGCCTCTGATCGGAAATGCTGTCCGGCCGATGCTGGGACGATACATCCCGGCCGCTCTGCGTGGACGCGGTTCACCGGCGTTTTGCTCTTCGTTACGGACCACCCGCGGCTACCGCCGCTGGTTTATAATAAAACAATACACACCACTCTCAAGAACAGATGCAACTTTATTAATATTTTCATTTATTTCATATTACATGTACAAATACATTAACATTTACCAGATGCTTTGATCAAAAGTGGATAATTTGGGATTATTTGTAGTCTTTTGAACATTAACCATGATTTTACCACAGCTTTTGCAGTAAAACCATAGAAAAAACAAAATCAACCATAGTTTTACTACAATCACCATGATTTTACCACAGCTTTTGCAGTAAAACCATAGAAAAAACAAAATCAACCATAGTTTTACTACAATCACCATGATTTTACTACAGCTTTTGCATTAAAACCATAGTAAAAACAAAAATAACAATTCCTACAGTACTTGCTGGTTAAATGTTGTATGAGTATAGCACTTTTTTCACAATACTTATTTCAAAGTAGGTTTACAGGAAATGCATGTTTCAAGGTTACAGTTTAAAAAGCCAGAGATGACTGAGACTCACTGGGAAGACCATCTAGTTCATAAAAAAGTCATGTGTTCAGTGCTGTCAGCAGCGCAGGCTAACTTTATGCCAAGAACTTTTTAAAAAGAGTTACATAAACACAAAATAAAACCAGGCAAACAATAATTAAGCAATTAAAATGTTTTAAATTGCATGATAAAAATTCAAAAATATTTTCTGATAAAATCTTACTAAACAAGTCTCTAGTTTTGTATTCAGTTAAAATTATCTTTCAACATTTTTAAAGGGTAAGTAAAAAAAAATTCAATCCATTTTGTATTGTTATATTGTTGGTAACATTTGTAAAAGAACAATGTTTATTTTTTCTCCAAGATACCGTTTATTTGCCAGCAAAACTGATGCAAAACAGCATGTTTTCATTTAGATGCTGCATTGTGTCATTTCGTCAAAACTCGTCATTTCATTTTGGATCATCCTGCAGAGTGATGCTTACAAATAAAAGGGGACATGTAGGTCCACATAACTCAGAGAGTAAATATTGTTCATTTACAGATATAAGAGACGTTACAATAAAGCAGGTTGAAAATCATCAAATTTACCCTTATAGGCAAAATAAGGATAATATTTGTTTTGTGTGTCAAATGTATTATGTGTTCATGTACAGTTGTAGTCTTTGTGAAAGTTGGTGTCATCTGAAGTCTTCACAAGTGAGTCTGGATTCAGTCTGGAGCTGGTGTAATCTCTAGAAACCTTGGGATGGCGATCCTGAGATAGAAACAGGAAATAAAAAGAAAAGAAAGTTTAGCATAGCTGCTGCTGTTCATATTATTTGAGACAAAATATTATTTAATCACATATAACTGGAGTGCATGGTTATTATTAGATGTGTTGTGTGAATACTAAACTATGTATTTTAATCTAATTTAAACAAAAAAAAAGTGTGTCTGAGCCCCAAATATTATTAGAAAGGCTATTTCAAAGTAAAATACCAATAGGTTTTGCTTCCTTTAGTGGACTTTGATAAATTCTTGGTATTAGAATTTAGTGACCTCACTACAGGCCATGCACCACAGATGCTGCTGCCTCAATTTGAGCTTATTTTGCTCTATATATCTGATTTAATCACAAGTAGGTTTAATAAACGCACATCCACTTCCAATTCACCAATCAATAAACAAAAATCGACACACTGCCACTAATGCTCTCAAAAATCAGTTTATTGATGAAGTGTTTCACGTGATCCCTGTAAATGTAATATTTGTGGAACAGGCATCTCTTTAGAATGGAATACACATTTCAGTAGGTGGAACATTATATTTGTAATTTATACTACCGTTAAAAGTTTGGGGTCAGTACGATCTTTGAGAAAAGTCTCTTCTGCTGCACAAGGCTGCCTTTATTTGATCAAAAGCAAGTACAAAAAAAACTGTAATATTGTGAAATATTACAATTTAACACAACAGTTTTCTACGTGAATATATTGTGAAATGTAATTTATTTCTGTGATCTAAGCTAATTTTTATTACTCCAGTCTGCAGTGTCACATGATCCTTCAGAAATCATTCTGATTTGCTGCTCAATAAACATTTTCAATTATTATCACTGTCTTATCATTTATCAAAAGTTAAAATAGACATTTCTGTTTCAAACACTGTACTGTTTTAAAACTTTATTCATCAAAGAATCCTGAAAAAGTGAAGGAACACAGCTGTTTTCAACACTGATAATAGTCAGAAATGTTTCTTCAGAAGCAAATCAGAATATAAGAATGATTTCTGAAGATCACGTGACACTGAAGACTGGAGTAATGATGCTGAAAATACAGCTTTACCATCACAGGAATAAATTACTTCTCTAAATATATTCAAATAGAAAACTATTATTTTAAATTTTAGTGAATTGTATTCATTTCATTAATTAAACTGTGGTTGCCATAAAATACTTTCAAAAACACAAAAAAACCCATACCTTCCCAAACTTATGAAACAGTTGTGCATGTTCAAGATTGTACTTACTGGTCCTGCAGTTTCTAGCATCTTGGAGATGTTGTCTGACAGCAGCGGTGGGCCGTCAGGGTGAGCAGGGCTCTGCTGGCCCTATAAAAAACTAAATTGTGTGAAAAATGCTTTTACAGACTATTTAGTTATCATTTACATTTGTGTAATGTTCACAAATTGCTTGTGATTAGTTTAGTTGAGGTTGACCTGGAATATCCTACATTAAAAAGTCTATGGCCATCTATAATATAGATTAGTGGTTGTTCCGCACACACCTCCACGGTAAACTGTGCGTTAGCATCTGTTTGGGGTGAATTATGTCTTATTCCTCTCATCGCGAAGCAATGGGGGGGGTAGGAGAGTAGTTTTGTTTCTCCCAAGACGGTAGGCGGAGATTATTATGCAAAGTGTTCTAGTGACGTACGTAGAGATGGGCAAAATATTTGAAATCTATAACGACTCGTTTCAGCGATTCAGAGTCGACTCCTTACTTTAGAAGCCAATAACTTTATAAATCGTGTACTTTTTGGTTTAATTATTTGCACATTGTTTACACAGATGGACAGCTACATCATACACTGTAATAGAGGTAATTTTTGATTTCCCATCTGTGTGGCTCTTTAAACACATATGCCACATAGTTCATTCCTGAAGCAAACTTATGTCCGTTTGGTGATTAAATAAACAGTTTTAGACCGCTGCTTGAATTGAATGTGATGCATCCGGTGTATGTGATAACTGTGACTTCTCAAAGACGCTGCGCATGATTAGATAATCATGCACTGTTCTAAAATAGCAGCAAATAAAATGTGATGAAAAAAATACCATAGCAAAAACAATTAATTAATAAAAATATTAAAGTGTTAATGACAAGTAACCAGTCAGTAGTAAGATATGAACAAACAAATCAATTAGCAATATCATAAATACAACTAAACAAAAGTTCAGGTACAGAAACTGTAATTAAAAGTTTAAAAACACTGCATAGTTTTCTTTTAATAAATAAAATAAAGATTCATCAATTGAAGTTATTAAATATATTCAGTCGAGATCAGTGAATGATTTTCTTTTGTTCTTTGATTAACATTAATGACAGACAGCGCGTTTATTAGGCTGTTGTCTCTTTAAACAAAAATACTGTACGTGTGTGTTTTCTTTCTCATCTGTTCACATTCATGTAAGACAAAAAAGTTTGTGTTTATGATGATACACTGATGTAGTTTTCTGTATATTGGTCGACAAAATATGAAAGAAGTCAGTTTCGGATCGGAACAACCTTTTCTACAGTTGAAATACATGGAATGGTTCGAAAACGGACACAAACCCGGGAACCCGCAGCGCGACCGCAGACCACTGCTCTCGTTCAGTATCCATTTTGTTCAGTATTCATTTTAAAAACTATTGGTTTATAAATCGGTATCGGCCAGTGTGGTCCAAACTAGCTATCAGTATTGGTAAAATCCACTATCAGTCGATCTCTAGTTGATATAATACTGTGGTGCTGTGTGGATGTCCAGAAAAAAAAAAAAAAAAAAAAAACCAAGACCAAATCAATACCGGTGGCTACTGGTGATACATTGAGGTCTAATGAAGCTAAATGATCGGTATGTAGGAGAAAATGAACACTACTTACAACAGTATTACCTTTAATCCATAGCCTGGGCAACCAGCTGTCAGCACGTTCACAACTGTCTATAGAACGTGACTTCTCTGTCGCATGACAACAGATGCACGCGCGAGATACTGGAGCTGATGACGCTGTTTGCCGGCGCAGTGATCGTGATGTCTATCAGCCATCGCCGATGAACGATGGCATCGTCAGTCAGGCCAACCCTAACCAGGATGACATAATTAAACAATTGTACACAACTGTTGTACACAGTTTTTATATTTTATTAGCTAAACAAATGCACAGCTTCCACCAAGAAAAAAATAGTTCAAGCAAGAGTACAGCACCAACTGCTGTTACCCGGATGAGCCCGTGTTATTACATTTTACAGGTTGTTATCCAGGGATAACATGCATCGGAATGTCGCAATTGACCAATCAGAATCAAGTACCCACAGAGCCATGTAATAAAAGTAATTAGCTAATGGTAAACTAATCATTTACAAAACATGACTATGTGTTCATATATGATTAATAAGTGATGTTAATATTTGTATCTATGTTATGTAGATAAAGTTATAAATAACTTACAAAGCTTTCTGCACCCCACAATCTAAAGTGTAAACTACTCATCAGTTAAATGTAAACTTTCCGGTTACAGGTTGGTTGATTTTGTGTGTGTGTGTGTGTTGGTGTGTGTGTATATATATATGTGTGTGTGTGTGTGTGTGTATATACATATATATATATATATATACATATATATATATATATATATATATATATATATATATATATATATATATATATGCATACACAACTGGAAACCAAAAAGTTTGTAAAACATTTACAACTGATGAGTAGTTTACACTTTAGATTGTAGGGTTAAATGATTTATACTGTTTATTGAGAAAATAGTACAATGTTGACATTTCAATGATTTAGAAGTGATTCGTAATATATTAACTAGTAACTATTAACAATTAAGGATCTGTTTGATTTTTTTCGTGATGTTTCGTGATTAGTTGATCATAATCTAATTACTTGTAAATGACTTTTAAAATTAATTTACAAAAAGTACACAAATTATAAGTATATCACTTATTAAGGGCTTATGAATGTTTTGTAAATGATTAGTTCATCATTAACTAATCACTTAAAAGTGACTTACAACTGAACTTTATTATAAAGTGTTACCAAAAAGTCACCCACACCTTGGAAGACCTGAGGGAAAGTAAATTAACAGCAAATTTTCATTTTGGGGTGAACTATCCCTTTAACCCACACTAATCTAGCCTACTGCTGAAGTTGTTGATCAGCCGTCATTGTTGTTGAGAGCCTGTGTGGGGCATAATAAGTGCATTACACATACGGCTACGTTAGCTGTAACAGAGATGTGTAAGATGTGTACAGGTATCTTACAGTTGTTTACTGAAGGCCCTGACTGAAACCCCACGGTACTCACTGTCTGACAGCAGGTTCACTCAGACTCTGATCGTCATCACTGAAGAGTCCAGGAACAAAACAAGCTGACACAGAGACAACAATATTTACTCTGCAGTTCCAGGTTCATTAGAAGGAAACAAGATAGAGTAGAGGTGAAATGGAGATAAAAGACAGAATAATATATAACAATTATAATAACATATGTAATATACATATTCTACTACTAATAATATAATCTTAAAATAACACAATCTATATTTTTAGTTTTAGGTTGAGTGTGACTTATGTTATGATATCAGGGACTTCTTAAAATTGGTGAAATATATTAGGAAAAAAGGCATATTAATGTATTTCATGCGCTTCTTCAGGTCACCTGTATTTCTAAGTCAGAATCTCCCTTCAGAAATGTTGAAATCTTGGAGATTCACTTCTGTTCTGTAGAGTTTCTTTCTGTCCTCCTGAAATCACAGAACAATTTGTATTAATATCTGTTTATCATGAAATATCAAAACTCACGTGAACTTGATTTCAGCCGATTACACTCTCACTGTAAGTGACGTCATCGATTCAGTAAATCAGCCTTTTCCAATAACATACTGACAAATCACCAGCAAAACATTCACAGAGCCATCAAAATATCTCATACACACACGAAGATTTGATTAAAAACCCAGAGTTTCATCAACAAGAGCTAAATCTATAGAGTTAGCCCACCTGAAAACTGCTAAAATGCTAACGGACTTTTCCGAAGACACTAAACCGTTTCTATAAAATAAATTTAATTGAAACATGTCAAAAACAAGCTAGAAACGTGTCAGGAACATTTGTATGTAATATTTGTGTGGTTTTAGCGACTAAACTTACCTAAAACAGTGTAAACCGCAGCGAGAGACGGAGATTACTGTTTGCCAGTAACGGTTTTTGTGTTGACGCCCCGTTTCCATGGCAACTCTGCTCCCCGCTCGCGCAGGACTCAACGCACACACAGCATTCACACGAACAAACATCTAGAGTTAAAACATTACATTTATAAAGTACAGTCTCATTCAATAATCATTCAATAATTAATTTAAAAATCATTTTGTAGTTCAGAAGCAACAGCAACAATAGCTCACCATATTTCACCGGATTATTTCTGGAAGCCTGTAAAAGAGTGAAAAACACAGTGAAAAAGCAGTCAGGACTTATCTTTAATTATCCTCATTTACATTTTCCCTCCGAGAAACTTCTGAAAACGCATTAAGGCATTAACATTAATGTTAAAAAAAAAATCGCTACCGTGACCGTTGGCTCAAGTTAACGGTAACATTATTTGAAAATGAGCCAGACTCTTCAGCTGCCCGTAGACTGTATAAAACACCGTGTGCCTTACTAGTACCTTTTCAGTGTCACAGAATTAACAAAGTAGTATTTTTTGTCTAATTGAGCTGAAGTGAAATCATAACGTTACCTGAGAGCCACAGATGTCGCTGGGATTATCCTCTTCTCTCTCTCTGGGTGGCTAAAAGAGATGAATAACTGCCCAGACAGCACATGTACGTCTGGCCGACGTCGGCCCAATATCGAAACGTCGGCCTCTATACCTAAAACATCTATAAAACATCGGCCTGGCGGAGGCCGATATAATTTGGTCAGTGCTCTGTTCTCCAGCTCATCAATCGTCGGCCCTGAGTTGGTTCACGACCGCGGGCCGATGCCGCGCTTATCTGTGTGCGCGTGCCCAGTATTCATCTCTTTTAGCCACCCAGAGAGAGAGAAGAGGATAATCCCAGCGACATCTGTGGCTCTGAGGTAACGTTACGATTTCACTTCAGCTCAATTAGACAAAAAATACTACTTTGTTAATTCTGTGACACTGAAAAAGTACTAGTAATACAGTCTATGGGCAGCTGAAGAGTCTGGCTTATTTTCAAAAAATGTTACCGTTAACTTTTTGAGCCAACGGTCACGGTAGCGATTTTTTTTTTACATTAATGTTAACGCCTTAATGCGTTTTCAGAAGTTTCTCGGAGGGAAAATGTAAAAGCGGGTTATTAAAGAGAAGTCCTGACTGCTTTTTCACCGTGTTTTTCACTCTTTTACAGGCTTCCAGAAATAATCCGGTGAAATAATATGGTGAGCTATTGTTGCTGTTGCTTCTGAACTACAAAATGATTTTTTAATTTATTATTGAATGAGACTGTACATGATAAATGTAATGCTTTAACTCTAGATGTTTGTTTGTGTGAATGCTGTGTGTGCGTTGAGTCCTGCGCGAGCGGGGAGCAGAGTTGCCATGGAAACGGGGCATCAACACAAAAACCGTTACTGGCAAGCAGTAATCTCCGTCTCTCGCTGCAGTTTACACTGTTTTGGGTAAGTTTAGTCCCTAAAATCACACAAATATTACATACAAATGTTCCTGACACGTTTCTTGCTTGTTATTGACATGTTTCAATTAAATTTATTTTATAGAAACGGTTTAGTTTCTTCGGAAAAGTCCGTTAGCATTTTAGCAGTTTTCAGGTGGGCTAACTATATTGATTGAGCTCTTGTTGATGAAACTCTGGGCTTTTAATCAAATCTTCGTGTGTGTATGAGATATTTTGATGGCACTTTGAATGTTTTGCTGGTGATTTGTCAGTATGTTATTGGAAAAGGCTGATTTACTGAATCGATGACGTCACTTACAGTGAGAGTGTAATCGGCTGAAATCAAGTTCACATGAGTTTTGATATTTCATGATAAACAGATATTAATACAAATTGTTCTGTGATTTCAGGAGGACAGAAAGAAACTCTACAGAACAGAAGTGAAGCTCCAAGATTTCAACATTTCTGAAGGGAGATTCTGACTTAGAAATACAGGTGACCTGAATAAGCTCATGAAAAACATGAATATGCCTTTTTCAGAATACATTTCACCAATTTTAAGAAGTCCCTGACATCATAACGTAAGTCACACTCAACCTAAAACTAAAAATATAGATTGTGTTATTTTAAGATTATATTATTAGTAGTAGAATATGTATATTACATATGTTATTATAATTGTTATATATTATTCTGTCTTTTATCTCCATTTCACCTCTACTCTATCTTGTTTCCTTCTAATGAACCTGGAACTGCAGAGTAAATATTGTTGTCTCTGTGTCAGCTTGTTTTGTTCCTGGATTCTTCAGTGATGATGAGCAGAGTCTGATTGAACCTGCTGTCAGACAGTGAGTACCGTGGGGTTTCAGTCAGGGCCTTCAGTAAACAACTGTTAGATACCTGTACACATCTTACACATCTCTGTTACAGCTAACGCAGCCGTATGTGTAAAGGTGCGGTCACACTAGCCTTTGAACGTGCAAAATTATTTCGGACGCCGCTGCGAATATGGGCGGGAGCAAGATATAACGGTTTCGCCTTATCACAACATGGGTTAATCCGTTTCCGGTCTGACGCATTCGCATGCGTATGAATGGAAGTCAGTGGAACGAAAAGTGCAGTGTGACCGCCCCTTAATGCACATATTATGCCCCACACAGGCTCTCAACAACAATGACGGGGCTGATCAACAACTTCAGCAGTAGGCTAGATTAGTGTGGGTTAAAGGGATAGTTCACCCCAAAATGAAAATTTGCTGTTAATTTACTTTCCCTCAGGTCTTCCCAGGTGTGGGTGACTTTTTGGTAACAATTTA
>NW_020524586.1:92500-127500 GCF_003368295.1 Carassius auratus
TGAACTATGTGGCATATGTGTTTAAAGTTCAGTGTTAATAAAAAAAAAAAAGAGCAAACGGAAAGAAAACGCGCAATCTGTATTACAGCTTTCTATATGAAGCATACAGACTGTATTAGAGCCACAGAAAGACCAACGTTTTTGCTGTAAAATGCACAATACATAATTCATAGCCTAGGGTGAAGTCATTATGTAAATTTACAATGATTTGAGATTAATATAATGTTATTTAATAGAAAACTATGTGAACGGCTGCATTTAAACTCGCGTTTGAAGTTTCCCACTCTGTGCAGCGCACAGTGTCACATGGCAAAACAAACGCAACACGGAAAAATATCTCCATGGATTTTGCAGATAACCGATAGTTCTACAAATCAACTATCGGTGCCGATTAACCAGCAAAACCAATGAATCGGTCGACCTCTGTTATAACAATGTGCATGATACAATACTCATCAAATAATAAAGAACTCTTTTTTTATGTCCCTTGACTCAGATTAAAAAGTAATCACGGCCAACAAAATAACTTGTGCTTGGTGTAAAAATGTTGCTGGCCTTCAGTTTAGGTGTAGGTCTTCATTTCTCAGTTGTAGGTCTTCATTTCTCAGTTATTCTCTTTTTTTCTGCAAAATAGCACCTTAAAAAAGCATTTTAGTAGATTGGCAACCAGGTCTGTAGGCTGTAATTTCTTTTCATTGAATTTCACTTTCGTACTTTGGAAATCCCTGACTAAAAGGGCAGTCTAACGCTGGGGGTAGCACTGGGCACGTCTCTAGACCCAGAGGGTGTGCTGTCATTGAATGTCAAAATTTGATTGGCTGATGATTCTGTCATTAATGTTCGTAACAAATCAGATGTGACTTCTTTCATCAAAAGGGTAGCACAATCTGTAGTGCTGGCCATAGACTTTTTGTAATGTAGGATATTCCAGGTCAACCTCAACTAAACTAATCACAAGCAATGTGTGAACATTACACAAATGTAAATGATAACTAAATAGTCTTTAAAAGCTTTTTTCACACAATTTTGTTTTTTATAGGGCCAGCAGAGCCCTGCTCACCCTGACGGCCCACCGCTGCTGTCAGACAACATCTTAAAGATGCTATAAACTGCAGGACCAGTAAGTACAATCTTGAACATACACAACTGTATCATAAGTTTGGGAAGGTATGGTTTTTTGTGTTTTTGAAAGTCTTTTATGGCAACCACAGTTTAATATATGAAATGAATACAGTTCACTACAATTTAAAATAATAGTTTTCTATTTGAATATATTTAGAGAAGTCATTTATTCCTGTGATGGTAAAGCTGGATTTTCAGCATCATTACTCCAGTCTTCAGTGTCACGTGATCTTCAGAAATCATTCTTATATTCTGATTTGCTTCTGAAGAAACATTTCTGACTATTATCAGTGTTGAAAACAGCTGTGTTCCTTCACTTTTTCAGGATTCTTTGATGAATAAAGTTTTAAAACAGTACAGTGTTTGAAACAGAAATGTCTGTTTTAACTTTTGATAATTGATAAGACAGTGATAATAATTAAAAATGTTCATTGAGCAGCAAATCAGAATGATTTCTGAAGGATCATGTGACACTGTAGACTGGAGTAATAAAAATTAGCTTAGATCACTGAAATAAATTACATTTCACAATATATTCATGTAGAAAACTGTTGTTAAATTGTAATATTTCACAATATTACAGTTTTTTTACTTGCTTTTGATCAAATAAAGGCAGCCTTGGTGAGCAGAAGAGATTTTTCTCAAAGAAGTAAAAAAAAATCGTACTGACCCCAAACTTTTAACGGTAGTATAAATGATAAATTACAAATATAATGTTCCACCCACTGAAATGTGTATTCCATTCTAAAGAGATGCCTGTTCCACAAATATTACATTTACAGGGATCACGTGAAACACTTCATCAATAAACTGATTTTTGAGAGCATTAGTGGCAGTGTGTCGATTTTTGTTTATTGATTGGTTAATTGGAAGTGGATGTGCGTTTATTAAACCTACTTGTGATTAAATCAGATATATACATAGCAAAAATAAGCTCAGATTGAGGCAGCAGCATCTATGGTGCATGGCCTGTAGTGAGGTCACTAAATTCTAATACCAAGAATTTATCAAAGTCCACTAAAGGAAGTAAAACCTATTGGTATTTTACTTTGAAAATAGCCTTCCAAATAATATTTGGGGCTCGGACACACTTTTTTGTTGTTGTTTAAATTAAATTAAAATACATAGTTTAGTATACAACACATCTAATAACCATGCACTCCAGTTATATGTGATTAAATAAATAATATTTTGTCTGAAATAATATGAACAGCAGCAGCTATTCTAAACTTTCTCCTTTTTATTTCCTGTCTCTATCTCAGGATCGCCATCCCAAGGTTTCTAGAGATTACAGCAGCTCCAGACTGAATCCAAACTCACTCGTGAAGACTTCAGATGACACCAACTTTCACAAAGACTACAGACGACAACTGTACATGAACACACAAAACATTGGACACACAAAACAAATATTATCCTTATTTTGCCTATAAGGGTAAATTTGATGATTTTCAAACTGCTTTATTGTAACGTCTCTTATATATGTAAATGAACAATATTTACTCTCTGAGTTATGTGGACCTACATGTCCCCTTTTATTTGTAAGCATCACTTTAAAAATGTTGAAAGATAATGTTAATGTTAACTGAATACAAAACTAGAGACTTGTTTAGTAAGATTTTATCAGAAAATATTTGTGAACTTTTATCATGCAATTTAAAACATTTTAATTGCTTAATTAGTATTGTTTGCCTGGTTTTATTTTGTGTTTATGTAACTCTTTTTAAAAAGTTCTTGGCATAAAGTTAGCCTGCGCTGCTGACAGCACTGAACACATGACTTTTTATTATGAACTAGATGGTCTTCCCCGGTGAGTCTCAGTCATCTCTGGCTTTTTAAACTGTAACCTTGAAACATGCATTTCTGTAAACATACTTTGAAATAAGTATTGTCAAAAGGTGCTATACTCATACAACATTTAACCATGCAAGGACTGTAGTAATGGTTATTTTTGTTTTTACTATGGGTTTACTGCAAAAGCTGTAGTAAAATCATGGTGATTGTAGTAAAACTATGGTTGATTTTGTTTTTTCTATGGTTTTACTGCAAAAGCTGTAGTAAAATAATGGTTAATGTTCAAAAGACTACAAATAATCCCGAATTATCCACTTTTGATCAAAGCATCTGGTAAATGTTATTGTATTTGTACATGTAATATGAAATAAATGAAAATATTAATAAAGTTGCGTCTGTTCTTGAGAGTGGTGTGTATTGTTTTATTATAAACCAGCGGCGGTAGCCGCGGGTGGTCCGTAAAGATGAGCAAAACGCCGGTGAACCGCGTCCACGCAGAGCGGCCGGGATGTATCGTCCCAGCATCGGCCGGAGAGCATATCCGATCAGAGGCCGACGTCGCCGAGACATCTTGCCTATTAGCAAACGCTCCCTGAGCGATATCGTCCCGATGGAATTTTGTAGGTCGGCACGACATCGGCACAACGTATGTGTGCTGTCTGGGTGGGCACGCGCACACAGAGAAGCGCGGCATCGGCCCGCGGTCGTGAACCAACTCAGGGCCGACGATTGATGAGCTGGAGAACAGAGCACTGACCAAATTATATCGGCCTCCGCCAGGCCGATGTTTTATAGATGTTTTAGGTATAGAGGCCGACGTTTCGATATTGGGCCGACGTCGGCCAGACGTACATGTGCTGTCTGGGATATCTGGACACCGCCCCATCGTGTCACATGCTTCCTGCACACTTCCTGGTAGTTATCTGGCCAAAACAACACTGAACACTTGTGCAGCGATGAAAAAGGCTACAAATAACATATTTTTACAACAGTAAACGACCAAATTCCACCCCTGATCGCTAAAGGAAGTTATTATAAACACTCGATCGGGGTTTAAAGTGAGTTTTGAGTAAAAGTGTACTAATAATTTCATAAACTGTCAGATGTAGCTTGATGCTAACGTTAGCACCAATGCTACTAATAGCAGGTGCTTTTCTTCTTCATAATGCATTTTTGTCTCAATAATTCACGTAAGGTCGTAAGAAAATGTTTTGTTGTATTTTTATAGTAAGACTTTTGATAAATAAGTGTAGGGGATTTACATTTTTCTAATATGTGGAGACTTTTATTTTGATGTTTGTCGTGGGCGCCGCCATTTTGTAGGTTTTGACGAGTTGCGCGGAGAGAGCGAGAGAGCGGAGAAGAGCAGCGGTGAGCTGAAATTGAATGTTGATCTCGGGTAGTCAATCGCGGGAAAAAGTCCCGTTTAGACTCGCGACATATATAAGAGCTGCATGACGTTGCTTCTGAGTCTTCGTGTATATGAACAAGTTTAACGAAGTAAGCGTTAAAATGAGTTTTCTGCCGTGTTCATGCATGAAGCTGGACAAAAGGCCTGTTAGTTTCATTAAGTCTCAGTCACGTAGGAGTTAAACAGTCTCGTGTTTTCTTTGCTTCAAACAGTTTTTGTTTCATTTGTTCAAACGAACTTGAAACAGTGATTGCTGTTACTGATCGTGTGAATTAAGGTTCGCTGAGTCATCGGATAGGGTCGTGCGTTGTTTGTCTTCTCATTGTGCCTCCATCAGCTGGGATTGCGGCCTCGTTGAATCAAGCTGCCGTCGTCAGGATCGCGAGGACAATCGCTGAGGGTTAGTGAGTGAAGAAACAGTACCCTGCCATCCATTGGACATCTTTCAGCACCTCATTCATGAACCAAGAGTGGTGATAAAAATTATTTTCCTCTTTTCCTTCTGAAAACTGGTAAGCAAACTGCCATTTTCTGTAAGTGAGTCATCTGAACTGTGAAATCATACAGATATTTTGATGGAACTGTGATCAGTGAATTTTCCTGCGAAGGGATTCATAGTCTTTCTTTTGTGTACATAACTGAACTTTTTGGGACTGTGAACTCCATATATGGATAGAGTATAACTTTTCACCTTTTTTTTCCTGGATTTTTGAATTGGATCTTGGATTTTTGAGCCGGATTGAAGTGAACTTCAAAGTGTACTTTGTTTGAAAGGTTGAGTTAACTGTGAAACATTTTGTTTAAGGTTACTTACAATAAGTGACACTGATTCTTACTTTCCTCAGATTGAACTGTAACTGACACAAATCTGTTGATTTTTCATCTCTATTATTTTCAACATTTCTTTTATTTCACTTTGATTTGTCTACACTTGAAATTGTTTTGTAAACTTTGTGAAAACAAGGAAAACGTAATCATTTAAAATCTTGCAGTACAAATAAATGTAAAATTTGTTTGTTAACTGAAAACTGTTTATGCTAATTTTGAGTCACTTATACTAAGGAGTGGGGGCGTCTTACCTATCCTGTTAGATTCAGGGGTCAGGGGTTTGCAGTTAACTAGGTTTACCTCCTGAGTTTTCTACATACACACACTTCAGGTGGCTGCCGTGTATTGAGTAAATCCTGAAGCCCACCTCGCTGATTCTTGAGCATTACACATTGCAACACGATAGACACTACATACAACTAGTCTAACAGTTGTACAAAGACTAAAAGCATTGGGTGGGGGGACTAGGATCCTGTTGCTCACTCAATCATCCTTAGTATAGTGCTGAATATTTCCCCCACAAGGCGGTGGCATATTCCCCTCCGCCACATATGGGCTAATGCAAAGAGAGACTGAAGTGAGATCGCTGCTTTGTTGCTTTGTAAAGCCTGAAAAACCACAATCAAGGCTAATAAAGGTGGAATAAAAACAAAAGAATAATGATAAAAGAATAATGCGGATAATGTGTCTAGAGCCCGACCGATATGGATTTTTGGGGGCCGATGCCGATGCCGATATTAACTTGAAAAGAGCCGATTTATAAGCCGATATTTTGATTTTGAAAATAAACTGGATATTAGACCCATTTCCTATAAGCTGCACTTACATAACATTCAATGGCAAAATATCTGCCTGTTCTATGTATGTGGGCTGTATAAACCATTTTCCAGAAGGGATTTATGTAAAAAAAGCCTTAGATTACGGTCTCAATCACTAAACAATTGCACATCAAAAGTATATATTTTTTAACGATCAAAAAACAGTCTGATTTTAAACATTTAACACTTTTACTTTCTTCCAGTTGAAGCTGATTTTAACAGTCTGTGTGTGTACTGTAAATAAATTATAATACTAAAGTTAAAGTTAAAGTATTTGCAGAAGTAGTCCCACACTTTTGCTGCTACATCATTCACCTTTTTCAGCCATCTGTAGGGCAGAAAGAGAGACATAGAAAGAATAAGCATGTGTATTAATAATATCACCATGTATCATTACTCATGTCATCATTAGAATTATAATAATAATAAACAGGGATCTCCTACATAGGCAAAAATGAGAAATATATATATATTTTTTTATTTGTCAAGCAATAGGTATTAACCTCCTTATATTTAACAATATTATTTCAACATTTTCCTGTTATGTCTGTAAAGCTGCTTTGAAACAATATGTAAGAAAAAAAAAGAAAAGAAAAAAGCGCTTGTTCAGCTCACATTTATTTACATGTCCCCTCTGATTTAATCATTTCTGACGCACCTACTGTAGTTACTGTAACTACACTATATTTGCTCTCACAGACACATTCACAACGGACCCGTATATCTTCTCCTCTTCTCTTTGTGCAGTCTGAATCAAAATGGTTAACGTTAGTGCCATGAACACACCGCTGTCAATTTTGAGAAGAACCACCTTCAAACAAGTTAATAGCAAGCATTTAAGGGGCCTGCTAAAAAGGAAGCTATATTAGCGTTAGAGTAACGTAACCAGCCTGAATTCACCAAATTGTTCCCTGGGCCTGAGGGTAGCCTCTTCTTCCTTGCTTCTCTCTTAATTCTCATCAGCAGGACTAGCGCTATCGCTCGCTTCTTACAACGGGACAGATACATGTTTGCTGCTGACCGAAAAGAGGAACAACAGACTATGAAAGAGCTCCCGCTAAAAGTTTTTAAAACTCCGCCTACGCCATAGCGCAGAGCAGGGCAAATCGCGTTGTATCTGAAGGGCAACGCTAAACCCAGCGGCCAAGCGCTGTGCATACCGCGTCCTGTGTGAAAGGCCCATTACGCGGTCATTATGTGGGAAACACACCGCAATAGAATAAGCACTAAACGCTAACTTTATAGTTCGACCTCTTATTAACGTTCGCGCTCTTCCACTGATAAACATGGTATTAGCTTTGTGGCTAATCTAATATAGCAATGCATTAGCGGCTGTAAGTGATGTTACAGAATATTTAGAAGTGATAATGATAGGACCGTTAACTAGAACTACCACACCGATTTTATATACAGTGTATGAACTAAATCTACAATCATTTCACATGACGAACGACAGACTCACCTGGGTGGCTTGGCTGATCGCTTTCTTCTTTGTGGATTTCTGGCGCTGTTGCAACTCTGGAGCTGCAGACCGCCCTCTGGTGGGCAAACTATGCAACACTCATAACATGAGTGAAGAATATGAGACTGTTTCTCATGTTTCATCGGCCGTTATAAACGCCGATGCCGATTTAAATGCAATTAGCTCATATCGGCCGATAATATCGGCCGGCCGATATATCGGTCGGGCTCTAAATGTGTCATACTTGGCGGAGGTGTGAAAGAACCGTTTGGTGAGAACAATACAATCATGATTCGGGCAGCTTTCAACAGTGAAACATACACAAAGAGCACAGGAATGTTTACATGTGAGATCTTATAGAGATGACAAGGGCCATAAATCAATCTGATGAGCCTTCTCTAAAAACACACATGACATGGCCTTAGAAAATATTTCATAAAATTCACAGTTTTACAGATTTGATTATGAAATTTTTTATGAAGTTTTGGTAGACTTTTGGCCTTAGCTACACTGTGTTTTCAAACTCATTTCCTACATCAACATTTTTTTAAATACATTTAAAACATATGTTTTTTATATTTTTATTTTTGTTTTTATGTTTGAGCTTATATATCTCTATTATCATAACAGTCTGAGTGATTCTGATTCCTGAACAGTAAACTTTAAAGTGTCAGCTTTGTGAACAAAGTTTGATTATGTATCTAGTCAGAAAGAATCATGAGCAGAAACCTTTTTATTTTGGGTATGTAATTGCGGTCTCCATGCCAAAAAAGGGGGTTTACTAGTAAGGGGTTTTAAATCATGTAGTTTTTGTGTAAAGACACACGCAGTACATTATCAGCATTAAACAGCCTGTGCAAAGCTTTTTAAATGCAGTCTATAGTATTAGAATATGAGCTGGGTCATTGTGTCGACTCATTCAGGGCTGCTCTGGGTTTAGTACAAACACAACACTAGTCTGTGGAGGAATAGTCTCGTCTCTGAGAACAGCTTTCCTCAGCTTTCCTTAAAACTGTCCTTGTCCTGTTTGCAAATGGCTAAAAGGGAAGAAAAAATAATACATAGAATCAGTTCACAGTTTTATGAAAAGCAATGAAATCCTTATAATCAAGTGATGATAAACTTAATCTGCAACCCTTTTGAATAATGGCCCATTAGTTAATATTAGTTAACTACTTTAGTTAACATGATCTAAGCAAGAACAGTCCTTCTACAGCATTTATTCATCTTAGTTGATGTTCATTTCAACATTTACTAATGCATTATTTAAAACAAAAGTTGTGCTTGTTAACATTAGTTAATGCACTCTGAATTAGCATGAACTAACGATGAAAAACTGTATTTTCATCAACTAACATGAACAAAGATGAATAAATACAGTAATAAATGTATTGTTCATTGTTTGTTCATGTTCATTAATTAATTAACTAACATTAACTAAAGGACTAGTATTCTAAAGTGTAACCACTTAATCTTTGTAAATAAGTAACGGTAGTGAAATTAAAGAGAGAATCTTTAGCTCCATCATTAATCTAGACAGTCAAAGGGCTCACTCTGTATATTGTGCTCATAACACCATTTAGTTTATTATATAAACGGCAATATAAGTTAAAACGTAATAAGAATTCATTTAAACTTTGAATTCTTAAAGTCTCAGCTTTCACTGCTAACTACGCTAGCGATATTATTAATTGTCTGACACTGGTGGTTAATTAAGCTGTCAACATAAAGTTAAAAATGACCAAAAAAAATCAGAGGAAGAACAGCTGAGTCTTACCTGTGAAAGATAACACCCCGAGATCTGTTTTTATTATTGTGTGACGTGTCCAATCTGTCGATGAGTCAGGTATGTTTTCTTCTGTCCTGATGTGAGAGTTACGAGAGTTGCCCGCTCCAATATGGCGGCGACGTTGACGTGCGGTCGAGCGGCCAATGAGGCGTCTAGCTATATTTATATGTCTATGGTTCGTAACGGGATCGCGAATCATTTGAGTCAGTTCGGGAGTTCGTAGCGGGATCGCGAATCATTTGAGTCAGTTCGGGAGTTCGTAGCGGGATCGCGAATCATTTGAGTCAGTTCGGGAGTTCGTAGCGGGATCGCGAATCATTTGAGTCAGTTCGGGAGTTCGTAGCGGGATCGCGAATCATTTGAGTCAGTTCGGGAGTTCGTAGCGGGATCGCGAATCACTTGAGTCAGTTCGGGAGTTCGGAGCGAGTTCGCGAATCACTTGAGTCAGTTCGGGAGTTCGGAGCGAGTTCGCGAATCATTTGAATCAGTTCGGGAGTTCGGAGCGGTTTCGTGAATCATTTGAGTCGTTTCGGGAGTTCAAAGCGGGTTCGCGAATCATTTGAGTCAGTTTGGGAATCGCGAATCATAGCTGTATATGGATATCCACGCGTGTTTAGGTACGATAAGTGAACTCGTATTTTTTGTTTTAAAAAATGTGTGTGTGTGTGTATATATTACTCTTTATATTTTTATGTCAATATGGTAGACTATCATCCTATTTAAATCAAGTTAGGTCAAAAGTAATCTAAAGTAGTCTGATTAGATTATCTAAAATGTGTAATGTAATGGATTATGTTACTAACTATAATTTTTGTCATGTCATTTGGAATCAGTACCGGATTACAGTTTACATAGCTAGACTATTTTAGTTCCCTCACTCCACAACAGATAATTTTAATTAACAGTATTTAGAAAAGAACAAGAATTATAAGAAGCTATAGCAATACAGACGACAAGCCAAAACAAATTAATTTAAAACAAAACGAAACTGAAACCAACATTGGGTCTCTCATTCGACACAAAATCAAATGTTTCCGTATTTGCAATGTATTTGTATGTATTATGTACTTCACTCACATTCAAATATCTACGTAAAACAAAATGTTTTTAGATAACATCACGTGATACAGTGATAACACTTAATGGCACAGATTTTACTACATATTTAAACTGCGCAGTGTTTATGTATTTTATTATGATAATGAAGAGACTGCATTGTCAAAGTAATTTTGGGATTATAATATTATAATTATAATATATATTATATATTGTGCAGGATTATATACACATAATGAACAGCAGGAACGTGAGAGCTGTGGTAATAAATACAGTTGGATTGAATGTGCAAACGTATTGTTAAACAATGTATTCTATGCAAAATAACAGTAATGAAATGATATTTTTCTAGAAATAGTTTACTGTGCTCTGTACAGAAGTACTGTGAGGAGTGCAGTAAAAGAGCAGGTGCAGGTTAGATTGGTGTTGTGGAGTTCAGAAGTGTCACAGTCTCGGGGAAGAAGCTCTTCCTGAGTCTACTAGTGCGAGAGCGTAGTCTCCTGTAACTCCTGCCGGATGGAAGGAGGATGAAGAGTTCATAGTGAAGATGAGAGGCATCCTTGATCATGTTTCTTGCCCTGCCCAGACAGCGCTTCTGATAAATGTTCTCGATGGAAGTTAACTGGGTGTCAGTGATCCATTGAGCAGTTTAAGGCTCCGTAAGAAGTAAAGGTGCTGCTGTGTCTTTTTGACCAGGGTGGAGGTGTTTTAGTTTTCTCCACCCACTGGAGTGCTTTGTGGTCAGATGCAGAGCAACTGCTGTGTCATACTGAGATGCAGTTTCTAATTTGTCAGGTTTTTAATGATATCTGTTTCCTCAAACGGTTTGAGTTGAGTGCAGGATCTTCAGATTTTCTGTGTCAATGAGCAGAAAATGGTTGTTCGCTCAAAGGTCTTGAATTAATTCGTTTTAATAATTGTCTTTCCATTTACTGTTTTTTTCTTCACTTATTGCATTATCTATGTTCTTGATACTTGAAGGTTACACTGTTGTTACAAGTTACTCCTGTTGTATTAGCACTACAAGTGCACTACATGTATAAATTAAATAATTGTTTTTCTATTTAATATTTAACTTATTGTCTTAGCTGTGGTCTTGATAGTTGTTTATCTAATTACCTTTTATGTGTTACACTGCCCCTTTACTGGTTTTATATACCTTACTGTAAACTGTACACATTTACCTCAATGTGATGCACAAATAATGAGATACAGAATTGATCAATTTTGCCATTTATTGTTGTAACAGGTGGTATGCAATATGCATAACAATGATAAAGCTGTTCATGCATAGACAACATTTAATGTAAGGCTGTGAAAACCATTACTAGCATCCAAAATAAAAGTAGTTTATTTAAGGTACATGTCTGTATATGTATATAAATGCACATACATACACGTGTATATCACCCTCTTCACATGAACCCTGAGGTGATCTATCTGCCGTGTTTCCTCCACATCTTCTGCATCCAGCTGTGTCCTCTGGTGAATGCAGGTATTTTCACTTCTGCACACACGAGTCCAACACTGTCTCTGTCACATCCACCATCTGCCAACACCAAGTCTCCAGGTAATAGTTTATTAAGAAGGCCATTATTCTCAGACACATGTTTGTCACTGACATGACCTCCCCACATGAAAGAGAAAGATCCTCGTGGTGTAATGCCAATGAGATACTTTAGGATGTGCTGGTGTTTGTAGTGGGGAAATGTCTGTGCTCTAGCTTTGAGATTTAATGCGAGTTTCAGACACATGTTTGTCATTTAATGCTAATTTCAAAGCTGTCCACAATAACTGCTACTCGATTGACAAAAGCCTCTACAAACTGATGTGACAATGAAGCCCAGTGTAGTTTCAACACACAGACGAGAGCACACACACGTTCACACAATAACAATATACACCAGTGTCAGGAATACTGACATAACCAGGAATAAACCAGACCAAAATGACAGTCCTGACATTAATAAAGTGTGCGGTGTAACAATGACTCCATTGCTAGTGGTAAAAACAACAACAAAAGTTAAACGTGTTTTGTTCATAACTTACCACGTATAACTTTAATATTTCACTGGAATCTGACTCGAGGGGTTTATCAGTCTCTCAACAGTGACAAAAAGTGTATCTTTTAGTAGTTTAAAGTCTTATTTTTTTCTGCTTATATGAACTAAACATTTTTACTTCCACTCCACTCAAAATGCCATATGAAAATATGAGAGAGCACACAGTTACAACAAGTGATCTGTTCTGGATCCATAAAGCAGTTGGAGAATCTGTGAAATCAGTCTGAGAGGAGAAACTATTTGATCAGACACGAAGAACAAACCGACTGAAGACAGTTACAGGAGAAACCAGAGTCAAAGACTCTCAGGATCTCAGGATCAAACACTGCTTTAACACATTTTTAACATCTATATTTGGCTCAGCTTATTTCTGTTGAACATGACAGCATTGATCTCCAGGAAGCTCAGAAGAGCTGATGATCTTGTGCATCAATGCTGAATAAATCGAGGGTTATTTAGCTGACAGGAGAGTTTGACTTCACTTTACTACAGAGCAGCCTCACATCAGCTCATCTGTCTCATCTCTCATTACTGATCCAGTTTGTCTCTTCATATCTGTGGACTGAAACCGCTCAAGATGTTTGACACAGTTTGCTTCTGGTTGTGTTTCTGATTCAGATGAAGTGAAGTCAGTGTCTGTGATGGAGGGAGATTCAGTCTCTCTACAGACTAACACTGAACTACAGACAAATGATGAGGTATTCTGGACATGTGGACACTCAGAGACTCGTATAGCTGAAATTGATAAAGACACTGGAAGATTCTCCACATGTGATGTTCTTGATGTGAGATTCAGAGACAGACTGAAGCTGGATCATCAGACTGGATCTCTGATCATCACAAACACCAGAAACACAGACTCTGGACTTTATCAAGTGACCATCAGAGGGAGAAGATTGACCACATACAGATTCAATCTTACTGTCTCTGGTGAGTCACAATTACATTTGTGTCAGTTTTCATAAAAAGATTTTCATGAACCAAATCAAAAAGCAATAAAAAAAACATTTCAAAACATTTATTCAGAGACCATAAAAATGTCAATAGTGCTCAGTGCAGTATAACTTCAGAATGAGCTTTATTGTCAGTTGAAGTATTTTTACACACCTAACACATTTAAAAGACGGGCCAATGTTTTAATGTGAGATACAGATGAATATTTAAGTTGATGTAAACTCTTCTCTCCGCGGCGTCTATCTTTCATCCTCCATTCAGCTTCAAACTGCATGTAACATACACGACAGTCAAGACAATCACATTCACGTATGTGTGTGTTTATGAAATCATTCAAAGCCAATAAATTAGCAAACAAACAACGCACACTCCTCTCACACAGAAAAAGAGACGGCACATACAGCTCTGGTGTTTGTGTTTCAATGGCTTAAAATCAGTTTTAAAACAAAAACACATCTTAAAAATGTGTATCCATGCTACAAATGTAATCCCTCATTTAAAAGAGTTTTCTAACCTGCATTTGGGCCCAGACCCTGTTCTTTCTTCGGTGGTCTCTATCGCCCCGTGACAGAATTCAGCCAGCAACATGGGTCCAGCACGACCCTCCCGAGTCGACGGCGTCCGCTCACAAACCTGCCTGAGAAAACAAACATCTCATGAGCAGAAAGTTATCACTTCCAGTCATGTGCACACACTCTCAAGTCTGCAAGTGTAGGTATTTGGACAGACCCTGACCTCCTTCTAATGTTACTGAATTCTGACTCTTCTCAATAAACGTCCACAAAGCTATTTGCATAAAACACACCCAAACCGTCTCCATTTAAGGGCTTTATGAACAAACTTGTGTTTCACGCTTATAGTCTTTGCAGCTTTAGGGATCTTATCTATTCACGAACACCTTGTAACACTCCAGAGAAAAAGAAAAGTTGAAATTGCATCATATCACCCCTTTAAGACCAAGTACATTTCTCTGCCTTCTAGTCACAATCACTTCAGCTCACACCGAGTGGGACTTTAATTTCTGCAAATCAGTTTGGGGGAATGCAGAGATGTGATTATTGATGGAAGCACAACATCCATATCTTTCACTATTGTTAGTTATCAATTAGTTAGTTAATCAATTTGAACTTTTAGCGTATTATTGAACTTGGACCTCATTATTAGTCCAGGTCCCTGCACACACACACACACACTATTACACACACACACACACACACACACACACACACACACCTGTTTACTGTACAAACACAAAACACAAATTGTGCACACAATTTAGAAATTGAGATAATGAATTAGCAAATTGAGGGAACAAAATAGTAACTGTCTTCACATTTTAGTACAATGAGGGAATGAATAAGTAAATCATGCACACAATTTTTTTTTTTTTTTGCATGTCATTTTTAAATCGTTCAGAGCTGAGCATCATGAGAGGCAGATCTGCGCCAGAGTGATCCTGACTGTCAGCTTCGATGTGGTCAGCATAGTTTCTGCTTGTCTCTAGTAAATGCATGTTCCTGTACTGTAACCTACACAGCAGCTAGAGACAAACACAGAGTTGCTCAGCATTATGAGCCGGCGGAGAGCAATCGCAGAGACTTTGGTCCTTCATGAGATCGATTCTTACTGTAGTTTAATCTCTATACTGTGGACCCTCTGTTATGCCGTTAATAATGTTAAAAGAAGAATGGTGCAGTAGATTTTGGATATTTGACTGTTTTATTTTTAATTTTCTTTATTATTGACATGTATTACAACAAAAGCAGCCAAGATGGCTTCCAAATTGTTCCAAACTATATTCAGATGTGAAAAAACTGTACATCAATACACAGTAAGCTTCAAAGCAAAATAAATTCATTATGCTGTTCAGTCTTTATGCTTTGTGTTTGTGCTTTGCTTTTTTAACCTAAATTGATTTATTTTTTTATTTTTTTATTTTATTTATTTATTTATTTTTTCAATTATGAAAAGGCAGTCAAAATGCTTTTCTTATTTTAAATGTATATATGTTATGTAAATGTTAAAATACCTTATCGATCTGTGATTCGTGTCGATGTGCACAAGAGAAAGAGGCGCTCGAACGGAGTACGTCCTCCAAAAGATGCCTTTTTAGAATTTGCTGCAGAATAGAGGGACAAAATGTGCTTAAACTGATTAACATTAGATATTACACAATTATAAAGTAATTTGAATCATCTAACTTTCTTGTAAACATTAGAAACATTTTAAAGTAAGTAGTATAAATGAGTAAACGTGACCACATCTGAACATATAAAACATGTCCTAGATATAAAGATTCATTTCTAAATTGAGTTTCAGAGGGGTGTGATAATTCATGCTGTGTACTGTCATCTTTCAACAGGATAAAGTCCTGAAACCCTTTCATACTGCATTAAATGGAAAATGAATGAAACTGACAATATATTAAACTGATAACGAGTGATAACAAAACGCTTACACAACAACTCTTTAGGATCATAGTTACAGCTATTCAATGGACACTTTTCACATTTCTGTAGTTGTCAGAGCTGATATAATTGTGTCTGGGTAAACAGAGATACTGTTTAGTGGAAGTATAACGTTAGTGGTAATGTAGCGGGATATAACTGTGTGATATATAAAATAAAATAAAAACAAACAGAAAAAAATCTCTTCTTTATCAAAGTGATTTTGCCATCATATGGACAACATTTAAAGCATAAGCAACTCTTTATCACCACATTCAGTGTTATAGAAAAGTACCACCCTGACAACAATTTGAAACCAGAAATGCATCATGTAACTGTAAGAGTAAATAATATTTATAATAAAAATAATAATCAGTACTATGCACCCATTTGTGAGGAAGGTTGTAAATGAACTAATTACTCAAGCCAATGCTGTCACGCCACGGGACAATCATGTTTGGGTCAAACTGTAATACTCTGCTTCACAATGGTGAGGTACTGCCTAAATTTCTGCCGTACTCATTGAATATCTGTCCATGTGAGAACAGATAAAGGTCGATCTCTCTCATCTCTCACACTTTTTACAGTCTAATGATTGAGATTCGAGTCTCAAACAAGATCTTTCTTCTGTGTTCCTGGGGTTTCTCTTCATCAGATCCAGAAATGGCTCTGTCTGAAAGCACATATATCTACATTACAGCAACCAGAGATGATAAATTCAGATAATAAGATGAAAATAACTGGACATTTTCTATTTGTATGTAGAAACTGAAAGTTCATTATAATTAATTGAGTTCTGAACTAATTAAATGAATCATACATTTATATAACTTAATTATTCATCATAACCTACAGAATAACTGAATAAATCCTTCAATCTGAATTCATAGACTATTGCTGTAATGAAAGAAATGTAATGAAATTTCTTCAAATAAAAACAGGACTGTATATGATTCTGTTATATAGCATATAATCATTATCTTTCAGACTGATATGTTTGTCTTGGATTATTTGATATGATTTGTCATTATTCATTAACCCTTCAGAGTAGTCAAATGTATCAGAAGGAGGTGAATGGAGCAGATTGAGAGGGAGAATGTGAAGAAACAGCAGGTGGCGCTAGTGCACTGTTTTAGTTTGGGATCTGCTGTTAGAAGGAAGAAGAAGGAGAAAGCAGGTGTGTTTGTGCTTCACATTCCTGTCCAGTTGGTGGCGCTGATGCACGAGATCTGTTGTTAACTGGACTTTGATTTTCTCCAAGATGAAGTCGTGTCAGGTGACAAACATCAATCGTGAAGATCGCACAGGTGTTTAACAGCGATCACAAACCGGAAGTGTTTGAAAGACTTCTGGATTCTGTTCCTGCAGCACAAGATCGTCTGAACTACAGCAAGTAAGTCTGAATACTTTCACCATTACACTTATTTAGGAGAATGATGAACGCGTTTCAGAGCTGGAGGAAGCGGGATTTGTTCAGTTATAACTTATACCTGTCTGTCGCTGAAGAAACAAACGACCGAGAAACGGAGAGATAGTAATAAAACAAACCGATTAAAGACGTGTTAAATTTTTTACAAGTCTTTACAAATGTAGCAGTCAGAATAATTCTAAACGTGTTATTTTATTTCTCCTTCTTCCAGTTTAAGTCGCGAAACCGAAAGTATTCAAATCAAACCTGTTCTTCCGGGTAGAGAGAAGATAAACACGAGCAAAATTAATCTTTTTTTTTATTTTTTTATATTCCGATAGTAATGTGTATGTAAATAAAGAAGTGTGTTGTGAGTGATCTGAAGAGATTATTACATGGCAGTATATTTGCAGCATATTTTATTTGTATATTGATTGCTTGATAACTCAGAGATTCAGCACTAGTTATTTTCTTCATCATTTGTTCCTCTGAACTCTCATGATCTTGATCTGATTGTCATGTCCAGGTCATGATGAGCATCTGATCGTCTTCAGAGACACAAAGATCTCAGTGTTGAGCTGTTCATCTGCAGTATGTCAGAGAAGAGAGGAAAGATGAGTCTCTCACACAAACAGAGGTAAGACTGAGTCTGTTTCAGAGAATCATTTTAAACACTGCTGCACTTTCAGAGGTTTGCTATGTACGACCCAAAGGTTATCTTGTGTACAGCACGCTTTATGAAGCTGCAGTGCATTCTCTGCCAGCTTCCTGTGTACAACATCAGATATACACACCTAAATACACTGTACATAAAATACAATAAACCACACCTATTACTGTATTTTATGTTGACACTTCAGGACTTAAAGTTGTTACAGTAAAGAAGAAAAATTATAACTTCGAGTTTGTATCTGAAAGGTTAGAGAGTTGCAAAATAAAAGCTTATCTCTGTAAAACGTTCATCTCAGACTTGGACTCGGGGGCAAAAGGATACAGTAATAAACCTGTATAAACTTAGTGATAAACTTTTAAAATAGAGTCAGAACTGTGTAGCACTCACATTTCTGCTTTCTATTGTAGTCAAAAAAGAAAAAGAAAAATAAAATCTCTAGAATGACTGCTGTCTTTAAAACTCTGCAGATGTTTCTGTGAAGGACGAGAGAGAATGTGTGTCAATATAAAACACAGATGAACCTCTTGTAGAAAAGTTTCTCTTCTCTCTTTGTGTCATTAGTGTAAGATCAGGATCACATGTGTCTGTGAAGAGTGACCGGTCAAAGGATGGTGACATACCAGACTTCAGTGAAGAAACAACACGAACCAAACGGTATTTGATCGGTTTCTTATTTTTCTTTAAACATAGACTGTCAGTGAATAATAATCAGAAAACTACTTGTAGTTCATAAATTTATCGTTTATTTTTATTTTTATTTTTTCTAAAAATGCAGTATTTCATTTATTCTATTTACGATCAGGCTTCAGTGTGAAACATTAGATCCAGATTTACAGTCTCACAGGAACCACAATAATTTTACAGACAGTCTCCTGCAGATCTTCCAGGTAATAACAGACATTTTCAAGAATATTTAATTGTTATAATAAACATATGTAATAGAATAAGAGTGACAACTTTTATTTCTCATTTTTTTCTTAAGAACCCATAAAATAAGAATTAGAACCAATTTTTATTTGTATTTACAGCAAAGTAATGTTTGTCTTACCTTGATTTTTGATGAATATTTTTAATTGAATAAATAAGTTTGACCAATTATAGATGATTTTTTTTTCTGTCATTCATTTTTGTCTGTCTTTGTAGGATCTTGAGAGCAAAATAATCAAATTTCTAAAGAAAGAACTGGAAAAGTTTAAGAAAATATTACAAAAAGAGGACTTGCAATACTTTGTGAAGGACTTTATTGAGAACAGATGCAGTATGAAAGAAGCAGCTCTTGATCTCACGCTCTACTTCCTGAGAGAGATGAAGCAAGATGAAGCTGCTGATACTCTAGAAGGTAAGAGACTTGTGATCATCTGTCAGATTGTCGCCTATATATATGTAGCAGTGATGCGCGGGTCAATGTGTTAATAACCCGCACCCGACCGACATTTTCAACTAACCTGACCGCAACTCGGACCGCAAAAAAAGGAAAAGAAAATATTGTGCCCGACCCGCTTCCTGACCCGCATTTTTTAAATTTAGTAAATGCTCATCATATCGTCATTGGGCCATAGACACAGGAAATGGCAAAAAAAAAAAAAAAACACACAAAAAATCCTTAATATATTCACATTTCGTCAAGAATTATAAAAAAAAACAAAATCGTCAATAAGCTCATAATTTGTTCTAAAATAGTCTAGTCTGGCTATGTCTATTTTGATGTTTCTGTTCCGCAGATAGTGAGGCTCTGGTTTGTTCCGATCAGAGCTTGTGAGCGGAGAGTGCATTTCTCCATATATTACGCTCTGCTCGCTCATTCCGTGGGGTCTCGCTCAACCCAGAATGGCCTGCTGGTTCCAAAATATGCAAGGAGACATTTAATTGTTTAGTAATAAACTGGTGTTTTCTGTGTTGCTGCAAAGATGAAGTTGACGATGCAGACTCGCCATGAACGCCAGAGAGAAATGCACATTTCAAATGGATTACATAATCAGAGAGTAGCCTATTTATTTTAGTTTAATATTTTCGTTTAAAAGTAGACATTTCAAGTTTTCTGTAATATATGGCCTATATTTCTCAAATCTGTGAGGCACACGCTGAGTTTCGGCGTCCTCCAGGTCACATGGAAGTGATCGTGCCGGCGCGGCCTCATTACATTGTCTGCTATATTTGCTTCTAATTTATAAAAAATGGGCAATTAATTGATAAAACATTGATCAAAATTAAGATACAATTTATAGAAAACGAAAATCTTTATCTTAACAATCTGATTTTCTACAAAAAAACAACAATTATTGTTATTATTATCATCATTATTATTATTATTATTAATAATGTTGAAAAGAGCGGAGAACATTTTTTTCAGGTTTATTAGGGGGGATAAATTGAAAGAACAGCATTATTACATTTGTTACGGTTACATTTATTTGTTAGATTTATATTATTTACATCAAGCTTTTGAATGGTATAGTATTGTAGCTATATTGTTACTGAAACTTCATAATGTTTCACTTGATTATACATTTAGTCAGGAATTATATTTTGGAAAAAGTCTTTGGAAAAAGTCTAACTAGTAAAATGTTTACACGTTATGTGAAAACTAGTACAAGTATATAAATAAATAAAAAGAGACTTACTCATGTTTATGATCTCTGCTGAATAAAGAGCTTCATTCTTTTTTTCTGAGGAAATCCATTTCTCAAATCCTCAACCACATCACATCTTTTTGGGGTGAATTATGTCTTATTCCTCTCATCGCGAAGCAAACAGTAAAATAAAAGAACTTGAAGAATAGTCTGGCTGCTTTTTCTTCTGTGTGGGCGTATTCAAGCTGCGCTTCAGTTTGAATCTGAATAGCGCGTTCAGCGCGGGGGCGTGGTCACATTAGATATAATGAAGGGAGACATGAAAAACAGACATCGCATTGTTTTCCTATGGATTACTTTATCACAGAATATTTGTTTTCGGCAGCACTTGTTTAGTTTAAAAGTAGACATGTCAGGCTTTCTATAGATATCTCTTCATTGAGTATTCACGGAGTTACAGTTCATTTTAATGACGTGTTTGTAAATGAAGATCAGCGCACACAAAGGCTGCAGACAGCACACCTTGTTTGTTATCTTTATTTATAAGTGCACAAAGTTCTGTTGTTATTATGTCTGTATTAACCCTTTCGAGTCGATTAACGCATATATGCGTTTTGAGTCATTTTCACCTGATAACCCCGCAAAGAACTTAAATTACATTCTCAGTTTTAATCGTACAGATAAGAGCAATACATCAATCGAATCTGTAAAGGGTCTAGTTTTTTTTGGATACAGACATAATAACAAAAAACCTTTGTGCACTTATAAAATAAAGATAACAAACAAGGTGCGCTGTCTACAGTCTTTGTCTCCGCTGATCGTCATGTACAAACATTTCATTAAAATGAACTGTAACTCCGTGAATACTCAACGAAGAGACATGAGAGAGATATCTATAGAAAGCCTGGAATGTCTACTTTTAAACTAAACAAGTGCTGCCGAAAACAAATATTCTGTGATAAAGTAATCCATATGAAAACAACGCAATGTCTGTTTTTCATATCTCTGCTCATTATATCTAATGTGACCACGCCCCCGCGCTGAACGCGCTATTCAGATTCAAACTGAAGCGCGCGGCTTGAATACGCACACACAGAAGAAAAAGCAGCCAGACTGTTCTTCAAGTTTTTATTTTATTTTACTGTTTGCTTCGCGATGACAGGAATAAGACTTAATTCACCCCAAAAAGATGTGATGTGGTTGAGGATTTGAGAAATGGATTTCCTCAGAAAAAAGAATGAAGCACTTTATTCAGCAGAGATCATAAACATGAGTAAGTCTCTTTTTATTTATTTGTACTAGTTTTCACATAACGTGTAAACATTTTACTAGTTAGACTTTTTCCAAACTATAATTCCTGACTAAATGTATAATCAAGTGAAACATTATGAAGTTTCAATAACAATATACAATACTATACCATTCAAAAGCTTGATGTAAATAATATAAATGTGACAAATAGAGATAACTCTAACAAATGTAAAAACAATGCTTTCAATTTATTACCCCTAAAAAAACCTGAAAAATATTATCAGCTCTTTTCAACATTAATAATAATAATAATAATAATAATGATGATGATAATAAATGGGGTTTATTTGGTAGAAAATAAGTTTGTTAAAATGATTTCTGAAGGATTGTGTGACTAGAGAAAGGATGCCAAAAAATTTGAAAGTCAGCTTTGATTGTTCCTAATAAACTGTTTAACTGCTCCCCCAAGTGGATATTAAATTATGTTGTGGGATAATTAAATATATTCTTAATAAACTACAAACATAAAATTATATACTTTTATTTTGTTCTCACATTCTTTCTTGTAAGTCCTCCCTCAGAGTGGCACAGTTGAATGGGAGGCTCATTATGCAGCTCATTATGCAGGGCTTTGTCTTCTCAGGTGTAAATCACAATGATATTCATGATAGTTGACGCCTACTCGCATATGACTTTTACCAACAAAAAGTGTTTTAGAAAATTTAAATCAATATATTGTTTTCTGTGAGTGAGTAAACAAGATGATTTTCACATCATTCAGAAAGAAAAATTCTAGGCTACAAGCTCCAGTTCTCAGCTTTTCCGGCAACCAATTTTATGTATGTGTTTTATTGCCTTATTCAAGTGATTTAACATTTTTAGTTTTTCACTAACCATGCATAACATTTTTTTTCTCAAAAATACAATCATGTACATGCATGCATTTCACATATTATTATAGCCCAGTTTGTGCTGATTACAGTGATATTAGACTTTACCCATTTAGATATTTATAAGAAACTGAAAAAAGCACAAATGTCAGGGCATGACAAAACTTCTCAAGGCCCCAAAAATACCCTTAGACTCCAGAGGGTTAAAAAAAAGTAGACCCTTTACAGATTCGATTGATGTATTACTCTTATCTGTATGATCAGGGCCGTGCAGAGACCTTTGGAGGGGCAGGTGCTCAAAGTATAAAAGGGGCACATGGAACAAGGTTTTAAATGGCGCTGTTCAAAATATCAATACAGCAATATATTGTGATGAATTCCTTGCAGATTCACGTATTAATA
Organism: Carassius auratus; assembly: GCF_003368295.1. Lineage (NCBI taxonomy): Eukaryota > Metazoa > Chordata > Actinopteri > Cypriniformes > Cyprinidae > Carassius > Carassius auratus. The sequence goes on from NW_020524586.1 coordinate 115,439, forward strand.
TGGATGGTTATGTATTGATACAGCAGCAAATGCTTTGAAGCAAAGAAACAATAGAGAAGACAATTTTAAGTTTAAAATAATAATAGCTCTGGGATTAGAAACTGAAATGTCTTAAATTGTCCCAACCTGATGGCTTTTTCTTCTGTTTCAGCATTAAACTATTATTTTAACCATCACTACTACTCTTGCACCTAATCAATAAGTCCACCTTAAATATTGATACAAAACATAAAAAACTGATCCACTGGAATATAGTGATTAATATTATTATTACTGTTGTAGTTGTTATTGTCTAAAATCGAACACCTTTGCAATGTAAACAAATGACAGGCTACATTTGTTATTCATATCCTTCACACTGCACTTTGATGTCAGGTATATCATGCATTTTTTATTGACATTGATATTTTTACATTAATTTCTAGAGAGATATTGAGTTTACAGGCTAAAGTGGTCTTGCTGTTGTAAACACTGTTGCTATTGTAGAAAAAAAAAAATTGCGTCACCTTTAAAATATAATTATATAATTAATTCCTGAATTTTTATAATGATAATTCAGAGAATGAGAAATTCTGAATAATCCTTACCAGTGTTGTGATAATTATTTTTAAGGCACTCAACGTGTTAAAAAAATAAATAAGTACTGTAATATATTAAAAGTTTAGTCAAATAACATAAAAAAAGACCAGACCCTTCGATGCCTGTGAAACTTTTCTCCCTCAAACAGCTAACGTTAGTGTTACTACTACACTACAGGCTACACACAGCAATATAAACAACTTATCTGCATGTTCTCACATCACATCGTTCTTGTAAAATAATAATAAGTATATAAACATCAAAATCACTTCGCTGAGAATGAAACACCACTTACCAGCTGCCACGGTTCTGAAAATACAATTCAAAATGCGCGTGCGGCCTGAGGAATTTTCCCGGTCAGGTGAAAGGTCATCATATTGGTCATTTATTTACGACTAAATTATTATTAATAAATTGTAATAATATTATGATTGGGCGTTGGCAGGCATTCACAAAAGGGTATGTTATTACAAATTTTATATTACAAATATTACAAAAGGAAATTTTGCTTTGACAAAAGGGCACTTTTGGGGCAAAGGAGCAGGTGCTCAAGTGAACCGGTTCTTTCGGACAATTCAATCAAATAAACCAGTTAAAAAAAAAACGGTTCACCAGTTCTTTTGCGCTCGATGTAATGTCATTAGCGATGACTGCCCTTAATTCAAGCCTTCAGTTTACCCGCGCTTATAACATAAGCACAGAATCAGTTCAGAATCAATCACCAAAAGAATCAGTTTGGTTCAGACGAGCTGTGAGTCAGTCTGCTTCACACTGAATCACACATGCGCAGTATCATCAGCTCAATGAGCGCTTGAGAACTCCTGACCTGATATTTAGATATACTATAAAAAAAAAACACCCCAGAAAAAAGGGCACTTTCTCTCCAGGAATAAAAAGGGCAGGTGTATTTCAAAATTGTGTCTAGTACTATATTAATTACAAAGGTTTAATTGGCACTTTTATTCCAAACGACCCGACCGACCGCGACCCGAATATCATTACAAATATTTTTGGATGACTCGTAACCGCGGGCAACTGCGGGTGACCACAGGCACATGCTCGTTTTGGATCAACCCACTGAAATGTAGAGAGAAAATAAGACTAAACAATATCTGTATTTTTGTTTCTGTTTAGATGAACTGGTCTTCATTCATCAGCTAAAGTGTAGCCTAAAGAAGAAGTATCAATGTGTGTTTGAAGGAATTGCAAAGCAAGGTGACTCTACACTTCTGAAGAACATCTACACAGATCTCTATATCACTCAGGGTTGTAGTGAACAGGTCAATACTGAACATGAGGTGAGACAGATTGAAGTTGCTTCCAGACGTCATGAATCACAGGAGATACAGGTTGAGTGCAAACATTTGTTTGAAGCACCTGAACAAGACAAGCAGATCAGAACTGTACTGACAAAAGGAGTTGCTGGCATCGGAAAATCAGTCTCTGTGCAGAAGTTTGTTCTGGATTGGGCCGAAGGAAAAGAAAATCAAGATATCAGCTTCATATTTCCTCTTCCATTTAGAGAGATGAACTTAAAGGGGAAGGAAAAACTAAGTTTGATGGACCTTATAACTCAGTTTTTCCCAGAGACAAAAGGTCTCGAGCTTACAAGAAGAAATCAGTTCAAAGTCTTGTTCATTCTTGATGGATTGGATGAATGTCGACTTCCTGTAAACTTTAAGGATAATGAGACGTGGTCTGATGTTTCATCAGCAGTCTCTCTGGATGTTCTCCTGACGAACCTCATCAAGGGAAATCTGCTTCCTTCTGCTCTCATCTGGATCACCAGCAGACCAGCAGCTGCCAGTAAGATTCCTCCTGACTGTATCGACCGGCTGACAGAGATACGAGGATTCAATGATGCACAAAAGGAGGAGTACTTCAGAAAAAGATTCATGGATGAGAATCAGGCCAAAGAAATCATAGATCATGTTAAACAATCAAAGAGTCTCTTTATCATGTGTCACATCCCAGTCTTCTGCTGGATTTCAGCCACTGTTCTCCAGAACATTTCAGAGGAGAAAATAAATAATGTTGTGAAAAACAATCAGGCTGATGATGCCTCCAAAACACTGCAGGAGTCAAATACTGAAGACACTCCTAAGACTCTGACACAAATGTACACACACTTCCTCAGATTTCAGATCCAGCAGAGCAGACGGAAGTATGATGGAGAACATGCACCAGATGTTTCCTGGGATAAAGATGCCATCTTTTCACTGGGGAAACTGGCATTTGATCAGCTGGAAAGAAACAATGTGATCTTCTATGATACAGATCTGGAAGCCTGTGGTATTGACGTCTATAAGGCATCAGTGTACTCAGGCATGTGTACCCAGATCTTTAAGGAGGAAACAGGGATCACTCTTGGTACCATGTACTGCTTCGTTCACTTGAGCATTCAAGAGTTTATTGCAGCCCTTTATGCACATCTGTTTCTAGACATCAACAAGAAATATGTGTTTGGTCAAGACTCTACAGAACAGGAAAACAAAAGTAAAACCATGATTGATTTGCTCAAGACTGCAGTGGACAAGGCACTAGAGAGTGATAATGGACACCTGGATCTTTTTCTTCGATTCCTCCTTGGTTTGTCACTCCAGTCCAATCAGAAACTCTTACAGGGTCTGTTGACACTGGAAAATAGAAATGAGCAGAGCAAAAAGGAAATAGTTCATTACATCAAGCAGAAATTAGAGTCTAATCTGTCTCCAGAGAGATCCATCAATCTGTTCTACTGTCTGAATGAACTGAACGACCAAACTCTGGTGAAAGACATTCAGACCCACCTTAGCAAAGGAAGTCTCTCTTCTGCTGATCTTTCACCTGCCCAGTGGTCTGCTTTGGTCTTTGTGTTGTTGACATCAGACGAGGAGTTGGAGGAGTTTGAGCTTCAGAAATTCAAGAAATCAGACGAGGGTCTCATTAGATTATCAACAGTCATCAAAACCTGCAAAAGAGCTCTGTAAGTTATTTAATATATTTTGTCATGTTTTGTTCTCATCTTAAAATTGCATTAATCTACATTGATACTAGGGGTGAAACGGTTCAGCTTTTTCATAGTTTGGATTGTTTCATGGTTTTAGGGTCATGGTTTCAGTACAGTTCGGTATGTGGTATGTTTATGGAAAAACTATACTTTCAAACAAAAGTAACGAAAATAAGAATACTCTAACTACAAACAACAGCACAAATAAATACAATGGAGATACAAATAAAAGATTTGTATTGAATACAGATAAAATAAACTGTGATTTTCAAGGCTGTGATTTTTTTTATTTATTTATATAGCACATTTTGTACACAATGGTAATTAAAAGTGCTTTACATAAAAGACAGTAAAATCAAGAATAACAAAAATAAAAAAGCAATTAAAAAAATTGAAAGTGATTTAAAAATTGATTTGAATGAATTTAAAACAGTTAGAAATGGAAAATGATTTTACATAAAATTCAGTTAATATGTAAAATGCAGTGCAATCAGTTCGGACATTGCACAGTGCTCATTCAGTAAATGCACTGCTAAACAGATGAGTTTTGAATCTAGATGTAAATGTGACTAATGTTTTAGCACATCTGATCTCTTCTGGAAGCTGATTCCAACTGTGGGCGGACTCCCCTTGTTTTGTGTGAACTCTTGGTATTTCTAACTGACTCGATCCTAATGATCTGAGTGGTCTGTTAGGTATATATTCAGTGAACATATCTGCAATGTATTTCGGTCCTAGGTCACTGAGTGACTTATAGGGCCCTATCATACACCCGGCGCAATGTTACGCAAGGCGCAGTGCAAGTGTGTTTGCTAGTTTCAGTCTGGCGCCATTCGCATTTTCCCGTCCAGCGCCACACAGTGCGCATTGACTTTGCTTATTACACACAGGGATGTGCATCACACAAATATGCCAAATATTAGAAACAAAAGGAATTACAGTGAAAATAATATTATTGTGAAGGCTACATAAGTATAACATTTTAATGATGGATAGTCATTGCGTGTATTAAAATTAGGCTACCTATTTGCAATTCAGCCTATTACTACTTATAATGATGAATGAAATTGGCAAATTAATTGAAATGAATGTGCCAATACACACACACATTTATGAACTGACTCCTCGCGTGGAGCTTTGGTGGATTCCTGCTTGTCCCATAGATGATCTGCTTGTGCGCTTTACACTTTGCATTTAGATAGTTAAAATGGGGCCCATAGACGAGTAAAAGTACTTTAAAATCAATCCTAAATGTAACTGGAAGCCAGTGTAAGGACCTGAGCACTGGTGTGATATGCTCAGATTTTCAGAGCGGAATATTGAGAGGAGTGTCAAACCACGCAGACGAGGAGAGTGAAACATGCGTGCTGAACACTGCCATTTATTGTTATTATTATTATTATTATTATTATATGTAGCCTGTCTTTTTTTGCTCGCGTTTTTGGCCATTTTTCTCTTCGATAATTTGCAGATGTCATGCATACCTAAACTGAACAAAATTATAAATGCAACCCTTTTGTTTTTGCTCTCATTTGTAATGAACTGAACTCAGAGATAGGCCATTATGAAATGTGCAGTTTTACTGTATTGATTATTGGGGGGTATCCCGTCATCTTTATTTTACTAAATTACTTGCATGCAGAACATGTCCCAGCTGACCTCATTAGAAAAAAAACTCAACACTATATGCAGTTCAACTTCTTAAACAACTTCTTTAAAGAAGATATACTCTGGCATAACCTTAATTCATAAATTATTAACCTCCACATCTCCACCTCAAGAAACTCATTAAGATATAGCAGCACTTTTAAATATATAACTCATTGCCATTATTGATATAAGCCTATTATTAATTTACATATTTTATTAAGTTTTATTCAAGCATGCTAGTTTGTTTCATGTAGGAAATTTTATCAATACAATTCTAATATATATGCAGTGTATTTTCTGTTAATCTAAAAATAATTGATATAAATTACATTTTTGTATTTAACAAATGTATTTTCATGTATCGAACCCTGTGATTTAATTTATTTCTCTTTTAGGCTAAATGATTGTGGCTTAACTGAAAAAATCTGTCCAGCTTTGGCTTCAGTTCTTGGATCAGATACCAATCTGAAAGAGCTGAACATGAACAATAATAATCTGCAGGATTCAGGAGTGAAGCTGCTCTGCACTGGACTTAAGGATATCAATTGCAAACTAGAGATACTGAGGTAAGTTTTGTGACAATCATTAGTGTTTTGTTAAAATTTAGATCCATCTGTTAACATGGACCTAGATAATTTGCCACAGAATTTAGGACAGAACTACTTCAGCTTAGTGAAATTTGCAGGCTTTAATTCCAGCATGAACTCTAACTTCCAGTGACAGTTCAGACTCATTTATCAACAGTACATACACACAGATGTGTGTGTTATGCGTGCGTAAGATCAGTTTCAAGCAAAGTGTGGGATCTACCAACTTGTACTTTAACATAGGAATGTGTGTAAATATAAGCAGAACTCTGAGCATGCTTAAGCAGAGAATCTAGTGCTAGAATGGCAATACTACAAAAAGAAAGTGCTACTGTGTTTCCTGTGTCCTTTAATTGCAAATACTAAATTTATAGATTAATAGTTCCAGTTAGATAACATAATTTTATAAAAACAATTTAACAAAGGCATCAGTAAAGTGTTAAAAAAGGTTTGTTAATACACTTTTGAGTGATTCTCAAAATGGAACATTGATGAATCATGATGAAATTCTAATTGGCTCTAAAGTGAAAAGTGAAAGTGAAAAAGTGACGTGACATTCAGCCAAGTATGGTGACCCATACTCAGAATTTGTGCTCTGCATTTAACCCATCCGAAGTGCACACACACAGAGTAGTGAACACACACCCGGAGCAGTGGGCAGCCATTTATGCTGCGGCGCCCGGGGAGCAGTTGGGGGTTCGATGCCTTGCTCAAGGGCACCTAAGTCTCTAAGGAGAGAGAACTGTACATGCACTCCCCCCACCCAAAATTCCTGCCGGCCCGGGACTCAAACTCACAACCTTTCGATTGTGGGTCCGACACTCTAACCGTTAGGCCACGACTTCCCACTTTTCACTTTCACTTTTTCTAAACATCCATGCTCAAAATTATTCAACCCCCCAAAAAGTCCAGCAATAAACGCTGCCTGTAAGTACTAAGAAGCTTCTGTCACATCTCTACTACAGTCTTGGTCCATTCCTCACCTGAAAAAGCTTCCAGATCACTGATAATCTTTGGTTTCCACTTTGCCACAGCTTTCTTCAAATTTAACCAGATATTTTCAATAGGAATTAAATCTGGAGACTGAACAGGCCACTCATCTACATTCTATGACTGATCCCTGAACCAAGCAGAAGTAGATCTGGATGTGTACTTTGGGATAACTGTCCTGAAGGAAAGTCCATTGATCCTCAGCTTCAATCTTTGCACTAGGGGCATCACAATTCTTGTCAAAATGGCCTGATACTTCAAATTATACATGATGTCCTTCATACAGTTTTGGTTTCCACTTCCTGCTGCAGTAAAGCAAGCCCATAACTGGACTGTTTGATGATGGAGATGGTGTTCTTCTGCTTATGAGCTTTGCATGGGTTAACTCTGTGTATGTGTAACAGCTCAAGCTAATTATGGTTTTAAAGTTTCTAAAGACATAATTGTGTTTTATTCCCCACCATGCAAATAATATATAAGAGATACTCCACTCCAAAATGAAAATTTACCCCCCATGTCCTTCCAAACCCATAAAAGCTTTGTTCGCCTTTGGAACACAATTGAAGAAAAATTTGGATGAAAACCTGGAGACTTTAGACTGCCAAGTAAAACAGCAATGTTGAATAAGGGTTGAATAATTGTGACATAGCTCTGTTATTAAAATCTTAAAACTCATTATGACTTCTATATATGCAATTATATATGCAATTTTTATTTTAACCAGGATCTTCAGAAAAGATTATATTTGTAAAGTACTGCAGTCTCTGAGCGGTTGAGTAATTTTCATTGCAACTGTAGTTTATAATTGTGGAAAATTAACTTTAACCTAAATTACAAATATTAAAAATAGCATTTGTTGTAGTTTGAGTTCTCCAGTATATAACTTTACCAGCTTTACTGTGAAAAGAGTCCATTGAGGCCAAAATCCCTGTAGTGCATCTTTTTATTTTCTTCATTCTAGAACATGTACTTGTGTGACAATCTGTGATATAATGAAGAATAAAATATTTTTCTAATAGACTTTCAGACTGCAGTATCAGTGAAGAAGGTTATAAAGCTCTGTCTTCAGCTCTGAGATCAAACCCTTCACACCTGATAGAGCTGGATCTCACAGGAAATGATCCTGGAGAATCAGGAGTGAAGCAGCTCAGTGATGTACTACAGGATCCAAACTGTCAACTCAAGACTCTGAGGTGAGACCTATATATGTAATAATATTAACTCCATAATCATCGGGAAGAAGGAGGAGGGAACCGGCAGACAATCAAAACAAAACTTTAATAATCACAAAATAAACACAAAACAATTCCCGCCCCATTCGTCACATACCCCCATCGCCCCTCGCAGGCCGGGGGTTACCCACGAGACTGCGCTCTACTCAGCCCCCCCCTCCCTCCGTGGGGGGGGACCGCTCACGGGAACCTGGGGGTAGGACAGACGAGGCGAGAGAAAAGGAGATGGAAGGAGGAGCAACAGGGACGAGAGAGGGGAGAGAGGAAAAAAAAATAATAATACAATTCCGGTTCCCAGACGCACAGCTGCTCGGCCCACCACCAGCTGGGTGATCTCCTCCGCGGTGCCTGGCGGTGGCACTGGATGGCCCTCGGCGGACGGCATGACACTCCTCCACCGCCCGGTGGACTGCGACGGCTCATCCGGTTTTGGGCAGCCGGCAGGAGTCCCCCGTTCCGGCGGATGGCAGCCTCGCTCCTCCCACGTCACAATATATATAATATTTCACTAATTCAGCAAGGTACACAATTTGTTGTTGAAAATGATCAAACATGAAAGATCAGATGCTTCAGCTGCTGTTTTTTTTTATGATAAATGTCTGCACACTTTAGTTGTGTTAAAAGTTACAGGTTAATCAGACATTTTGAGACACTAGATGTGCTGGTGTTCAGTAGTTTGGTGTCTAAATAGTTAACATTTATGATTGTGTTATTGTGTACATTTGTGTATGTAACTCATGTAATGAGTTCTGATTGTGCCAGCGGTTCCTGTGTTGTGATTCGACAGCAGCTTAGCACACGCTGCCCTCCTGGAAACGTGATTGGGCTAGTTTTGAAGTAGTTTTGAGAAGCAAGTGGGTAGAATTTGTTTTGAAAACATGGCAATCCTGATCTGAATGCACGTGCTGGAGATTTACTTATGGTCTAAACGGGTTGTCACTATTCTCTAAATGAGTAATGGCTGTTTTTAGGCGTAACGTGCAATAAACCAATCAGAGTCTCATTTTCCATTCCCTTAAATAGCCAGTTGCGCTCGTGCTATGACGGATTTGCTATTTACACAGCGGAATTTGACAAACGCAAAGACAGAACGCATCTCTGAGATTAAACAGCACTGCTCTAGTGCGAGTAAATTGATAGCCTAATTCTGAGACATGCAATGGCTATCCATTATGACATGTAGGCATTTATATTTATCTGTAAATATATCACGACCTGTATCGTAATATGTATCGTAACTAGATTCTTGGCAATACACAAGCCCTACTGAATGCACTGTACATAAATTTCAATCGAGCTAAGATTCACAACACTGTAGATCTACTACAGCAGATCGATCACAGACCACAAACATGTGATGTGTGTCAGGAGAGGATCAGTGATAACACACACACACACACACACATCTGAACCTGCAGGTCTTCTCATAATGAGCAGAATTACTGTAGCATCAACACAGACATCAGTTAAATAAAACTATCCAGAGATGATGTTAGTGGATCAGCAATCCAGTGTTTGGTGAATTCTGCTTCATAATAATAGGAAGAGCCGGCATCAAAAGATAATCTAAATATATCACTATGAATGCTTAGCTGTCACAAGCTAGTTATCTCTTTGCTAATTTTTTTATCATCTCCTGCTTAAAAGGCCAGAAAGATCTTCAGATTTTTGAGAATCATGATCTGATGAGCTTTTGCCCCTGAGTTTATTTTAAATAATTTACTTTTGACTTTTTTGAAATATTTGTATATTTAAATGTTCAACTGTTTAAATTTGAACTAGAGCTTTTCGTTACAAACAATGTTTGATAATCTTTAAATGCTTTGTGATGTAATGCACATTGAATTGATTCCAGCTTCATCTCCTCTTCTGCAGGTTTTTGGGTCCTGCTGCAGATGAAGGCTGTCAGTATGTGACTGGAATTGTGGGTAAAAACCCGTTACTCCAGCGAGAGCTGAATCTGAGGGGACGTGAACTGGGAGACACAGGAGTGAATCAGATCTCTGCTCTACTGCAGGATAAACACTGTAGACTCAACACACTGAAGTGAGTATCTTACATCATTTCACATGTTACATGACTAGTAATGTTACAGTCGTCTATTTTAATTCTCATTTGAGTCCGACCTCACGTTATAAAGCTTGGAAGAGCCAGGACATGTTTAATATAACTCTGATTATATTTGTCTGAAAGAAGAAATTCATATACATCTAGGATGACTTGAGGGTGAGTAAATCATGGGGTAATTTTCATTTTTGGGTGAACTATCCCTTTAAGTGCACAGGGGTTGGAGAAAATAATGTGAACACATTAGAAATAGCCAGTATTTTATTAATGTGTATACCATAATTTGCCTTTAATTCAGCTTCCAACCTTGTTATAATAGATTCATACAACTTTTGAATAGACTTCAGTTAAATTCTGTCTCTAACTTCTGCTGTGACTGCTGAATGTGATCATGTTTACTGACTACAAACTGAGGATTGAAGACTAACTTTAAAAAATGTATACATATGTATGTATATGCATGTTTCTATATTTAAATGTAATTTCATAAAGGCAGGGTCAGTCTGGTGTCTGTCACTTCTGGGGCTTGATCATCCAGGCTTCCTCTGGGACAAAGTCCAGGGTTTTTTGGCCAACTGGGTCTCTGAGTTTAGGTTAGAGGAGGTTATGAATGAAGGTGGGGTTTCTTTGCATCTGGAGAGCATCAGTGCTGAGGACCATTTCATAAATTTAAAGACATTAATAATAATAATAGCTCAGAACTCACTTTCAGACAGCAGCGAGTGTTTGAAATAACTTCTGTTTGAGATCTGATGTGGATTATGATCACCTTACAAGGCAGAAATATTATTAAGAGATAAAGACTATGCACACTATCCATTAACATTACCATAGTAAACATGGTAAGACTGCTTGAAGAAATCAGAGTCAGCTTCTCATTCAGACGATCACAATAGTGTATTATTTAGTGTAGTGTATAGTAAGATGTTTTATCGGTCCTAACTCGTCTACGCTCCATGTAAATCTTTAACAAACATGCAAACAAATGTCTGCTTTTATCATGTTTGTTTTGTGATCGCGCTGGTTCCAGTGACTTATCTATTATTCGTTTTCTGATAACTTCTTTGTTGGTGAAATGATGGAGTTGTGTGACGTTGTTCCAGAGAGGCGTGTAAAGGGTGTTTTAATGAAGCGCTGAGGAGTTTCTGACCCAACGGTGGAAACACAGCTTGATTCTGGGCTCGGTGCTACAGTACTGAATAATTATGAGACACTGACACGTCATCGAAGTATTATAGTCCTTTGCCATGTCACAAGCTGTGTTTTAAACAATTAAAATTAATGAATGCTAACATTGTCTTCTATGAAGTGCAACACACACACCTTTGATACAATCTCAGAAAAAGTAGTCTGGGGTTTCATGACCCTTTAAAAACTATCTTCCCATCACCCTCACTGACCGTTACCAGTGATGCGCGGGTCAATGTATAAACAACCCACAGCCGACCGATGTTTTAAACTAACCAGCCCGCAACTCAGAACGCAAAAACACACAAGAGTTATATTTAACTCAAGAATCATATTTAAAAAAATCATCAATAAGCTCATAATTTGTACACAAATAGTCTAGTCTGGCTATGTCTATTTTGATGTTTCTGTAAGTTCAGCAGACCGGAGGTTCGGGTTTGTTCTGATCAGAGCTCGTGAGCGGAGAGCACATTTCTGAATATCCCGCTCCGGTCACTCATTCCATGGAGTCGCTCGCTCCACTATTAGTTGTTCATTTAAGCCATTCATGGAGAAATCACCCATTTATATTAATTAAATTACTTAAATAGGCTATAGCCTACAGGATAATAAGTGTTATGACCGCACACATAAAGCTTACCACAAAGAACCGGTTAAAGTAATGATTATGAATGTGTCTGAATTAGCAAGGAGACATTTAATTTAGTAATAAACTGGTGTTTTCTGTGTCGCTGTGGACTCGCCATGAACACCAGAGAGAAATGCACATTTCAAATGGAT
>NW_020524586.1:132500-201965 GCF_003368295.1 Carassius auratus
TGGACCAAAATATTGTTTTTTATATTCACTCAGACATGAACAGTAAAGAATGACAATTGCAAAAAAGTTAAAAATGCCTTTAGGTAAATTGTAATTGAGAAACATAATTTTCTTGATTTCTCACATTTAATGTTATTTTAAGTAGTTCTGTAGTTCATCCTGTGTCTACTTTGTTCATCTTTTTTCTTCTGTTTTTGTTTATGGTCATATAATAAGGTTTTTGGCAATGTTTTAATTATTGCACTGTATGGTGATAACACATGATGAATTACTCACACATGAACATAACGTGTCTGATTCATTGTGTTTTCTCTTTCTGTCTTCAGTCTGAGTTATTGCAGTATTACAGAGAAACAGTGTGTCATCCTGACTTCAGCTCTGAAATCAAACCCATCACACCTGAGAGAACTGGACCTGAGCTGGAATCAAATAAAAAACACAGGAGTGAATCACTTATGTGACGTACTGAAGGATTCACGCTGTAAACTGGAGAGATTGAGGTCAGTAACATTCACAGACAAGAATCAAAATGATGAAAATCACTTTGTTTAACTCTTATGTGCTGTTCAAGGTCTTTTGAGACCCCAAATGATGTTTGCTGAAATAAAAACAAATGTTCCCTTTATCTAAATGACATGAGACTTTGTACAGTTGTCAACACTTGGTGATCTACAAATAGAAAATTATATTGGATTGATATCTGGTTGTGTGTTAGTGTGAAAAAAGTCACTCTCTGGAGACCCACATTGAAATGAATGAGGAAATTATAAAATCAATACTTTTTTCTTCTTAATTTATCAAATAAAATCAATAAATCCACCACAATTCAGATCACAAAATACACAAAAAAATATGAAAGTGAAGTGGAAACCCTTCCACACGTTCACAAAGCAGAACGAATATGCTCACATACACCCCCAAAAACAACCATAGACATTAAATGGAGAATATTAAAATGTTGATTTTGTTGTTACGTAATTTGTCAAAAATGTCGGAAGAGGTGACACCCAGCACTTTTAATGTATTTTTCTAAATATATAAAAAATAACATAAATACTTAAACTACACGAATGTGGAGTTAAAACATTAATAAACTGAGTCATATTAAAGTGTTTTTTTTTTTGTAACAAAAAGTCCTTTTGTTGGCTGTGTTCTCTGGAGAGCCCAAACAGCTCGAGTGTCGTCCCCAAACGAACAGCACATAAGAGTTGAACAAAACACTTTATACTCAATATCTCATGATGAATGTGTTCACATTATATTTGTGAAAGATTCTTCATCTTAATGATTTGTTTGTAAGATGATCTCTCTTCCTCTGTTTGTCTCTTTCTAGTCTTTATAACTGTGACATTACAGATGTTTCTTCTTTAACTCAGTCTTTGACAAACACAAAAGCTCTGCAGTTTCTAAAACAGCTTGATCTGAGTTATAATAAGATTGGAGACTCAAAGCAGAAGCTCATTGATGTGCTACGAGACTCAAACTGTAAACTGAGGTGAGTAAACTTCACTTTGTGATATTAAAGAGATTCATTTACCTCTGATATGTGAACAAATATATACTTTCAGATATTAGTGAAAAGAGTTGATCAAATGATCCTCAAGCTTTATTTCAAAGGGTTTGTGTCAGAATGAAATGTAAAGTTGATACAAATGTTGAACACAAATAAGGAAAGAGAAGAAAAGCAGACTGTCACAGCTTTCTACAGCAACAGCTGCTTTATTAATGAGATCAGTAATAGTGAATCATTCGAGTTTGAAATAGATTTGTTCAGATTGTAGGAAAACGCTGGTAAAATCAGAGCAGATTCAGCTTCAGCTCACAGTCGTCCAGCATCACATGATCAATGTCTCTGTCTCTTGTGTGTTTTTACTTTGACAAGCAACACGTCACATTACTTTACACTTACTTTCTGTAAGAGATAATGTCCCTCCAGCCGCTTGTTATCACAGAATAAACCCGACAGGGTGATCAGGACTTGTGTCCTCCTGAAGAGACTTATTCTGTGATAACATCCGGCTGCATCTGCATTATCACACTTATTATATGCTTTCTTGACACACAAGTGAAGAATTAGACACAATTTAGATTCAGCTAAACACTTCTGCTCAGTTAGCAACAACTTGAACAACAAGACACACTTTGAACAATGTCTCCTCAAGTCTACTATTAACAGGAATCTCCTGCGGTTTGGTTTGAGGGTAAATCCAGTGAGTAACTGAGGCACAAGCTAATAGCAGTTGTGTTTGAATGAAACGAGTGAGAGCGCGGTGCTGTGATACGAGAGAAAAAGAAACGCCCGACTCAAATACCGTATGACTGTGTGTTATTCTGCTGCTAATGACACACACCTAATGAATAACACACCTCCGAATGTCACCACTGACCAATCAGAATCCAGTATTCCAGCGAGCTGTGCAATCATTTCACTTATTTACTGAGACCAACACAAACATGTTTAAACTAGAGACAAACAGCTTTAACTAGTGACACATTTAACTGAAAGATTTGTGTTTTAAGACTAAATCACATTTGTGTTTGTTCCTTGTCATTTATTATATTTGGTGTACACTCGTTAGTGTGTGTTTCTCTTTATATTGACTCAATAGAGACAAAACAGAAAGGAATTCATGTTCTAAATGTATTATATTTAAAACACAAATACTGTATATTAAATACATATTCAAAATCAGGTCATATATTAGTCTAATTATGGGACTCTAATACAATTTTACTTAAAAAAAATGTTCCTTAACTATTTTGCACTTTATTCCACTGAACTCTGATTTATCTTCTCATTTCACCTTACAGTGTAGATTCATCACCAGAAGCTGATAAATGCAGAATCTCATAAAGTGAAGTGATCTTGAGAGGAGCAGTAAACATCAGCTGAAGATCCACAGAAGAGCTTCACTACTGTGTCTATGAGGAGAAATAAATGTGTGATAAATGTGTAAATGTGATCCATACAGGTGAAGAGACTCAGACTTTACAATCAAATAATGCAGCATGTGTGTTAGAAACATGATATTGAATGATTAATGTTGCTTTAGTATTCAAGCAGATGATCATTGTGTTTAATGTAAAGCTGGAACAGAGGAGGAAGAAGCTCAGATGAGTCTGTCTGGATCTTCAGTTTAATAATATTTCTATTAAACTCATTCATAATGATTCAGATGTTTAAATGTGATTGTCAAGTGCAGCACTTAAATGTGTCAAAAGATATAAAGCAAATATACAATGTGTGAAACTCCTCATGTTTTCTACACATTGTTATTCTATTTTACTTTCTATTTAGTTGTGTGTCTGTTGTTAATGTACAGATATCCAGTATATAGTCTTTGTTCTGTGGATGGAGTCTCTCCTTCATCAAATCAACTAAACATTTTCACAAGTTAACAGCATTTGTGTCTTTCACTCTCCTCTAAATACTCCAAACACATTTAGTCTTTTTAACACTTTTATATTTTCATGTAAATAAAATGCTACATACAGTTAAAAACAACTACTTTTTTTGAAAGGTTTTCTGGTCTGTTTTAAGTATTATTGAAGCTACATAAGCTCTCTTTCTCTCTTTCTCTCTCTCTCTCTCTCTCTCGTCTGCAGCTTGTTCAGCTTTTAACAGACACTAAGAAGAAAGAGCACATTACTTCTGTGCTTATCTCACACTGGCTAACTGTACAATACAGAATTTATTACAAAGCGCTGCTATATGTTTTCAAAGAGTATGTTTCTGATTGAATCAGTCTCTGTATTCAAAGAATCAGTTGCACTTTCTAGTCTAGTTCCTCGATCTCACAAGTGCAAAGGTGATCGGGTTTTTTCTGTTGCAGCTCCAGGGCTTTGGATTGACCTTCCTCTTTCACTAAAATCATCTCCTACACTCCGTGTATTTCAGTTCTTGTGCTGTATCATTTTTATTAGTGTTAGGTGGAGACTTTGAGTTTACAGTTGTAAAATTATCAAGGCTAAGCACTTCTTACTGATCATGTCCAGAGGAGAAGCAGAAATCCACAAGAAATTTGTGCTTTGTGACAATGTAAGAGTTTCCCCTCAATTTGCTGCTTGCTGGTAGTAAGGTAGCTGTTTGTAGTAGTTATGTTTGGTATCGATTAGGGTTAAGAGATGTAGAATATGGCCATGTAGAATAAGACATTAATATGTGCTTTATAAGTACTAACAAACAGTAAATATTCTAGTAATATGCATGCTAATAATCAACAAGTGAATAGTGTTCACTGATCTAAAGTGTTCCTTCCTTTTCGGTACTTAACTTTAATCTATGACCAGAAACTGAGTGTTTCTGATTAAACTGAGCTCAACAGACTTCATGAACAAAGGTAATACTCTAAGTTTGCTCTTAAAATTTACAAGATGGCGGCAGGATGTTTGCCGGCTTGCCGTCGTAGTTTATCTATGTTATTTGTTTTAGTTTTCATTGTTCGTTTCATCACTCGTACTTGTTCTTCCCTGGTGTACGATCACTTGACTCTACTGAATATTCAATCAGTGGTGTTCGGTTGTTTGAGTAAATCGCCAAATCTTTAATTTTTGCCAATATTTGACCAGGGTAGCACGACTGGATGATATATTGTCTTCTATATTTGTTAGTGCAGAGTTTGTTTTCTATCTGAATATCACCAACATATAATAAGAGAAGGACTGCGGTAATGTTTGATAGGAAACATTTTTACACATGAGGTTATCGCATTAATAACAGTAAAGAATTACTTTGGATGAAAGACAAATCAGTGTTTTAAATAAATAAACTGTAATTTAACATCCATTAAATCCAACATTGACCAAATATTTCTATTTAAAAATGTTTGATATAAAGGTTGCTGTCCCATTTTATACTGGAATTGTTCATTTAAAGAAATCTAATTCTATTGTTAGTTCTAATTATATTGTTAACACAAGTTCATTTAGGCTATTTAACATGCACTGTAACATTTTATCCTTTTTAATTTATAAACTCCTTGAGATTTTAAAGTTTAATAGTATTTAAATTCAAGTTTAAAAATAGGTTTTAACTGCCTAAACTATTTCTATATGAATTAGTAATATGTTATCATGCTTATTCTTTGTAGAAAATAAGTGTTTATTCTTTAAGAAAATTACGGAAAAAATAAGGGACGATCCAAGTTATATGAGAAAAAAAAAAAACTAAACCAGACGAAATAATATTTCCACTTGCTCTGTCCTCTGTCCATGACACTGACTCACTGCTGAGCTGCAGTTTTAATCTGAACAGCTCTTAACTTCGAGTGGATGGTTAGATGCATGATGGGCTAGTATTAACAAATAACAAATAAAAATAAAAAAATAATAATAATAAAATAAAGGTCTTTCCAGCATTAAGGTAATAAATTTACAGGGTTTTTTTAATCACCATGTCCACAGCAGTTCAGTCAGTGTACTGTTTGAGTAAATGAATTACTCCTGGATATTGGTTTGTTTGAACTCAGAGGGAGTGTCAGCCACATTAAAAAAGTTAACAGCTTAAGTCATTTGTGGATTAATGCGTATTGGAGACGAGAACCGTTTAAAACGATTCAGTTCGATTTGGTGAACTGGTTCTAAAAGATCCGGTTACATTGAATGATTCGTTCGCGAACCGGATATCACAAACTGCTTTGTTTTGAACTCTCTCTCACAACAGACATGGAAGATAAGACAATGCTGAATAAAGTCGTAGTTTTTGCTATTTTTAGACCAAAATGTATTTTCGATGTTTCAACAAATTCTAACCGACCCTCTGATGTCACATGGACTACTTTGATGATGTTTTTCTTCTCTTTCTGGACATGGACAGTATACCGTACACACAGCTTCAATGGAGGGACTGAGAGCTCTCGGACTAAATCTAAAATATCTTAAACTGTGTTCAGAAGATGAAAGGAGATCTCACGGGTTTGGAACGACATGAGGCTGAGTTATTAATGACATAATTTAGATTTTTTGATTGAACTAACCCTTTAAGCCTCTTAGTCTGCTCAGAACTTCTTCAAAGTTTATTATTACATGCACACATTATAGTTGCATTGCAAGGGGTGGTGTAGTATTTTATCCAATAAGAATTGTACACTACATCACAGAAGAATGTCTAGCAAACAAAGGGATTTCCTTCCTGCTGTCTCTAGAGCCCACAGGATGTAGATTACATCTGTAGAAAGGAAATATGGCCAGGATGTTTTTCACCAAGGATACCTCAACTCTGAGCAGAAGGACAGACCGAACTCAATAAACTTCGGGCCTATAGTCCTCATCCTGGTCTGAACATCTGAACTCATAAGAGTAAGAAGAGAGGAGGGATTGTAGCAATGGCGATTCTAGGAAAAGCTCATTGGCCACCCCTGTGGCCACCCCAGATCTGATAGCTAGTTGGTCAAGTTCGTCAACACAAGAAAGGAGAAATGCTGTCAATCAATGATGACAGCTGATTAAGGGCCAGTTTTACATTTTTAACTAACACCGTAACGGTTGTGCGGAGACTGAGAGCTGATTTCTGCTCAGCGCACGTTTGGCCATGCAGGTCAGGTGACCCATGAGATGAGCGCGCGCTGCACCTACTGCTGCTGGTCCGTGTAACACAGGAGGACGGTCACACACAGAGTAGCAACGACAAAAACGCTGGAATCAGTCGATTGAGATGTATGGTAAATCAATGTTTAGTTAGTTCTCTCTGAATGTGTAGGAAAAATGTATCTAGCTAGCACTAAGTAGCAGCTTAAAGTCGAACTACACTGCACTGGCTAGCTTAGTAGCCTGCAAACTAAGTTAACCATTGAAGGTTAGAATACCGCCGGTGCAGCAGCAGTCTATCTGTTCCCCTCGAAATGTCTGTTTCCCTTTACGCAAACATAGTCAAGTCACCTTTATTTCTATAGCGCTTTTAACAAAAAGAATTGCGTCAAAGCAACTGAACAACATTAATTAAGAAAACAGTGTCTCAATAATGCAGAATGACAGTTAAAGGCAGTTCATCATTGAATTCAGTGATGTCATCATCTCAGTTCAGTTGCCGAGTACGATCAGAACTAGCGAGCACAAGAAGCAAGACTGCATGTACGGCAAGTCAAATGGTTCAAAATACCGTCCTAAATCCTAAACTTGAAAATAGTTTTGCTTTTTTTTTTTTTTTTTTTAAATCAGATTTATTACCGATTTCAGTGTGATGCTTCAGGCTTTGGCTATTTTGTTTTATACTGTCTTATTTATTTATGCTCATTTATTTTTATTTTTGTATTATATGCCTTGCTGTTGTTGTATTTATGTATGCACTGAAAGCTTAAAAAAAATCTTTGTGTGTGGTGTGTATGCAAAACATACACAAGAATAAGTACTTTAAATCATAGTGACCCCCCCCCCCCCTTTATTCAATAAACTATAAACCCGGTAAACAGACTCTGTGCCTTGGTCAGAAAGAATGATCTTTGTTGCCCCAAACCTGTGAAATAAATTAATGCAGTACACAACTGCTTCATAATTAGTCAGAATAGCATAGGCTATTTTGTGTAATGGTCAATAAATGCTGTTAACATAACATTATCAGTTTATATGTCTCAAATCAGTGTTGAAAAGGAAAATATTTAGTAGCCTTTTTAACCATTTATCAATGTCCACCACACTACAAGACAGTAGAATCTCGCTGTAATGGCAAATTTGTTTTTTTCTAATTCTAAAATAAAAATTGTATGGCCTCTTTTTGTCCAGCAGCCACTTTTCTTCTAAACTTTACATTGTTTTCTGAGGAGATGTGATTAAGTTTGCCATCTATTAAAATAGCTGTATTGTTAAAATCTAAACAAATAACCTGCAATGAGGTTCTAAAGGCCTAATTGAAGGAATATGCCTATATAAACTGAAATTAGAAAACAAGTCATTGTCCATGTGCTAGTTGCTTTAAGTCGGTTAAGTATAGTTTCTTGACGAGCACTGACTTTTTGTTATTATAAAGTGTTGGTTTTTACTATGAAAAAATGTGTCAGTGTAGAGAAGTTGCTTACCATTAACTTGGAAATTGGAGGACATATGCAAGTGAAATATTTCTGTTCTTTTTTTTTTAAGACATGGATAAATACCTTGAGTTTTGTAATTTAGAATTTCCTCATATAGCGGTTTAATTTTTCAATTGCAAATTAGTGTAATCTGTCCATGCTGACGTTTCCATATAGAGCAACAATACATTTTAACTAATATTCTATGATTAATCTGTTTACCTTCTTACTGATACAGTGGAATATGGTTCATATAGATCAAACCTATGCTGCAGTGTAGCAAGCGATTTGTCCCTTTTTGCTTTCCTTACATCCAGGTGTGTTGCAGGCGGCAGAATTTAGGCTACTTAGGGGCAATGTTTGATAAACTATTTGGTTGGGTTTATTACACAGACCTTACAACCCGAGGGGAAACAGGAATTCCAGAGGGGAACTGAATCGACTGCTATGAAATATTAAAAGCTATTTTCTGGACTGAAGACTTAGGGTTTTTTTGCAGATGTGTGTGTGTTCAGTAGAGCTAATGTTATATTTTTGGCCAACCAGTGTGTGAAATATAGTATGACAGCCTAGATTTAAGTAACTATAACACAAGAACAAGCTTTGACTTATTTATTTGCTCTGTGATTAAAGGGCTGTTTAAAGTCTTTTTGTCTTGAAAATGTCTACAGCTAAGTCATGAAATCACAGAAAAGGCGATTAGAGCACAGTGCACTTATACTATAAAATATGCTAAAATTAAACCATTTAAATGCAGAAAAACTAATTCTACTGTTATGTTGATTTCTGGCCTTTTTCATCATTGCACGCCTCATCCATGATTAATGTTGGAGAGCAAGCATTTACGAGTTTTGAGAAGCTGAATGAGCAATAAAACTAAAGTGAGCCCCTTTATTAAAATACCTGGAGGTGAAGAATAATACAAAAATTGTCATATTCACCCATTGTTACTTGATCTAAGTTGCAAACTGCAATCTCAATTCAGTTAAGTAGAAATTAATTGTACTCAGTTGTGTTTAAGGCACTAAAATAGTCCAGTAGGCCTACATTATGTAATTATCAATGAAGATTCGGGAGGAGCGCGTCAGATACTTAGCCTAATCATCACAGGTGGACCACAATCAAGTAATCAATCCCACAGTATAAATATCGCTGACTTACCTCTATCCATTGACGGTTTATCAGCATGCTAGTTCGCTTCGTCAGTCACCTTAGCACAGACCCAATTGTCATGCAAACGAAGAGCGCTACACCGGGGATTTATAAGACCTGCTGCTTTTGCCGGACCCGCGATCATTCCTACCCAGCCAAACACGGCCGTTGAGCAGCATTAAGCGGCATCGCGACAGCTGCTATCCTCGCCAAGCCACACATCGTGGCCAATAGACCGTGCAAACTCCGAGCTCGCTTTGCTCGATACAACGATCGCGCCGCCCGAGACCGAGCTCTCGTCGAGCGCTGGATTGCAGCAGAAAGAATCCAACCAGCCTGGGCTGAACGGTTTTCCTCGGCGCTCAGTCTTTCACCACGGCGTTCCGGCCGAGTGGCAGTTTGAGGCCGCTTCCTCTAGCGGTGCAGACCAATACATTTCCAGGCGAAGACGCTAAAAACAGGTTCTTCTTTTTCTTCATCGGATTTTTACGGCAGTTGGCATCCAAGCGTTGCATTTAAAAGCAGTTTCGCTGCTAAAGTTTTGTTAAACAACGGCACGACGTAGTTCCGTCTTCTTCTACTAGTGTTTATGGCGGTTTTGGCATACCAGCGTTAAAGTGCATTTACCCCCACCCGCTGATCCGGGGTGTGGATCGCGCAGAGATTCGGACTACAGATTCAACGTTCTGTCTGTCTTTAATGAATTTGTTTTATTGCTTTTGGTGTTTGTTCTTACAAATAAAATGCATTATTATTATTATTATTATTATTATTATTATTATTATTACATTCGCCTTACCGCGCACGTTTAAACCTCACCGAAATGATACAGACAAAATTAATCTAAAACGCATCTGCCCCTGCGTTTCGATGCAGGATAGCAAGTGTGAGTAAAATTACCATCGCCTTTTAAGGACCGTAATACGGAAAAACCGGAAAGTAAACATCTTTAGAAACCACTTGGAAGCGAATAGCACATAACTGCTGTTAACCCATTTGCTGCAAGCATCGCCAACAGCCCCAGTCTACTATCGTTCCATTTTCGCAGCACGTTAAACATCACTCTCTTACTTGATCTGGATAAACCGTGCATCAATTGAAGTCTAAAGACTTTGGCTTTTACGCTTGACCAATATTTCGATAAAACATCATTCCAGTGATAATCGTCCATCATGTCAGGAAAACCATTCATATTCCTGAACGGTAAACGTCAAAGTGTTAGCTCGTGGACAAATGTTGATCATGGATCTAGTCAGAAAGAATCATGAACAGAAACATCTTTATTTTGGGTATGTAATTTCTGCCTCCATGCCAAAAAATGGGGGGTGTCTGGTAAGGGGTTAACGTTACTGCTACAATCATGTCTTTCGGTACAAACGTCTTACAAGACCAAACATGCTCAATCGTTTCCAAAAGCCTCTGTTTCGACAGTCCATAATACAACGTGAAAACAGCGTTCCAAACGCATGCGCTTGGGAGACCGTCTAAAGAACCCAGAGGCCAAATGAGAGAAAATATGCTTTTCCAACAGGAACATAATAAGGTGGACAAGGCTTGAGGAATTGTCAAATCAGGCAACAAATTGCTAAGCTGGTAACACTGTAGGCTAACCATTCATTTTTAGCTTGTCCCATCAAATGTTACTAACCCTTTTTTTACTCTTCCACAGCCAACATCTACAGCAGCCGAAGCAAGTAGCCTTTCATGTACCTCCTCACTGCCAAAGCATGTCTGCCCCTGCAGGAGCTTTTCCCGTTCTCCCCACTGCCGCACAGTGTCTGCTCCCGCAGGAGCCTTTCCCGTTCTCCTCACTGCCGCGCAGTGTCTGCTCCCACAGGAGCCTTCCTATACCTCCTCACTGTCATGCAGTGTCTGCTCCCGCAGGAGCCTTTCCCGTTCTCCTCACTACCGCACAGTGTCTGCTCCCGCAGGAGCCTTCCTATACCTCCTCACTGCCGCGCAGTGTCTGCTCCCGCAGGAGCCTTTCCCGTTCTCCCCACTGCCGCAGCAGCGTCTGCTCCCGCAGGAGCCTTCCTATACCTCCTCACTGCCGCAGCAGTGTCTGCGCCAGCAGGAGCCTTTCCTGTACCTCCTCACTGCCGCAGCAGTGTCTGCTCCCGCAGGAGCCTTTCCTGTACCTCCTCACTGCCGCAGCAGTGTCTGCTCCCGCAGGAGCCTTTCCTGTACCTCCTCACTGCCGCAGCAGTGTCTGCTCCCGCAGGAGCCTTTCCTGTACCTCCTCACTGCCGCAGCAGTGTCTGCTCCTGCAGGAGCCTTTCCTGTATCTCCCCACTGCCGCTGCAGTGTCTGCTCCCGCAGGAGCCTTTCCCGTATCTCCCCACTGCCGCTGCAGTGTCTGCTCCCGCAGGGGCCTTTCCCGTATCTCCCCACTGCCGCAGCAGTGTCTGCTCCCGCAGGAGCCTTTCCCATATCTCCCCACTGCCGCAGCAGTGTCTGCTCCCGCAGGAGCCTTTCCCGTTCTCCCCACTGCCGCAGCAGCGTCTGCTCCCGCAGGAGCCTTCCTATACCTCCTCACTGCCGCAGCAGTGTCTGCTCCCGCAGGAGCCTTTCCTGTACCTCCTCACTGCCGCAGCAGTGTCTGCTCCCGCAGGAGCCTTTCCTGTACCTCCTCACTGCCGCAGCAGTGTCTGCTCCCGCAGGAGCCTTTCCTGTACCTCCTCACTGCCACGCAGTGTCTGCTCCCGCAGGAGCCTTTCCTATACCTAAATATATTATATAATAATAAAAATAAAAATAAAAATAAAATAAACACCTCCGCCTAAAGCCATGCCATGCATCCGAGGTTGCGGTGATAGCATCATGTATCGACAATGGCCAAGATGATATTAGGCCCATTCTCCAAACAACGTTTTTTTTATAATAATCATTAGGCAGCCTACCATAATTCGGCTATCAAACTGCTCCGTTATCCCATCCCAGCACTGCATTTCCCGCTCGCCCGTGCTCTCAAAGGATGACGTTAGCCAGTAGGTTTAAAAAAACAAAAAATCACAGGACAAGCGAGATGACAGTAGTGCCGATTACATGAACTAGCAGTATTTAAATATAGTATTTATACTTAATACCAGTGTATCAGTACGTCCGAAAGTATATTTTTCGATTATTGGTGATTCCATAGGCTCTTTTCGTGCAACTGCATGGTCAAAATGGCAAATAGTAAGCTCAGACAGTATAAAGAATCTTTCTCTTACTCCACCCATGCATGATTACATAGTCGATATGTACCATTGATCTCACGTGCTGACAATGACCACATCGCCGATACATGGCACCTATTTGGGGTTCACTGGCACAGGAAATCCAATTTATTTTTGCATGCTTAATTTCGGATACTGTGACTGCACCAAGATTTTTCAGACTCTTTATCGGAAGCAGCTCATTGGATTTGCTAAACAATTATTCAAGTAAGCCTCACAGCGTCTACCCTCTTAGACAAACAAATCATCCTTCGTATCGAACTCCCTGCCAGGCGCTGCAAGAGGGCTCCCGGTTGAACCAACCTTTGCCTTCTCCATTCAACTATCAGCAAGCTTACTCGAATGACATCGCAAGTATTAAAATCCTGCCAGATGCTTTCCCACTTAATCAATCTTGGACTTTCCATCCAACCACCAGCGAAGCTTACCCGATTAAAAAAAGCAGATTAACCCAAAAAGAAAAAAGCCGACATTTACCTATCGAACACCAATGAGTACATTGCAGCCCAAACAAATTTTCCCTCCGATGGCAAGATGTACCCATCCAATACCGCAAGTTACGCTTTCGCCGAACACTAACGGGCTCTTCGCAGATAAAACAATCTCAATTTTCCCTCCGATGGCTGGAGAGACTACCCATCTGGTGTCGCAAATTTTAATAAATATAATAAATAAAAATAAATATAAATAAATAAATAATAAAAAAGACACTGGATGCTGGCCATAGCCTCCCGGCCAGATAACCTTACCTTTTTCAATCCTATGGCCGGCAAGGCTTCTCTCTTCGATGCCAAGAGCTTGAGCTCCCATCGGATGCTGACAAGAGCCTCCCGGCCAGACAACCTCACCTTTTCCATTCTGCGGCCAGCAAGGCTTACCCGTTCGTTGCCAGGAGCTCACACTCCCTTCGGATGTAGGTGAAAGCCCCCGGCTACCTGCTTTGCCATTCTGTCTTACGTACGGAGAGGTTTACCCATCCAATGCACGGAGTCAGGGCTCCCATTGAATGTAGGTGAGAGCTTCCCGGCTAGACAACCTTACCTTTTCCGTCCTTTGGCCAGCGAGGCTTAACCGTTCTATCCGGGAGCTAAGCTCCTGTCGGACGAAGGTAAGAGCCTCCCGGCCGGACAACCTTTTCCGTCCTTCAGCCAGAGAGGTTTACCCGTTCGATTCCTGGAGCTAAGCTCCTATTGGACGTCGGTCCGAGCCTCCCGGCTAGACAACCTGACCTTTTCCACCCTTGGCCAGCGAGGCTTACCTGTCCGATGCGAGTGCTCCCATCGGACGCTGGCGACAGCCTCCTGGCCAGCCAACCACGACCTTATCACGTGGTTTAGGTTACAAACCTACAAGCAAGCTGTTCAAATGCTGCAAGTACCAAACACACAAATAAACCCTCCTTCCTTCCTATGGTCGCCAAGGCTAACCCGTCTCTTGCCGGGAGTAGCAAACTCCCTTAAAACGCTGACGACAGCCTAACGACCACACAAACTTACCTTTTCCATCCTACGGCCTGCGAGGCTCACCCAGTTTTGTCCCCGCCGGACGCTGGCAAGAGCCTCCTGGCCACCTATCGTTACCTTTTCTGTCCGCCATCCGGAGAGGCTTACCCGTTCGATGCGTGTGCTCCCTTCGGACGCCGGCGAGAGCCTCCCGGTTAGACAACCTTACCTTTTTCTTTTCTATGGTCAGCGAGGCTTACCCGTTCGATGCGTGTGCTCCCTTCGGACGCTGGCGAGAGCAGTCTCTCGGCCACACAACTTACCTTTCCATTTGACGGTAGGCGAGGCTTAACCGTCCGACGCTACGAGTCTCGTCCTCTCGCCAAATCCTGCAAAAAAAAAAAAAAAGTAGTTCACTAGCTGCAGCCGGTAGGGCCTACTCTCCCAACGCCCAAGTCGCTCCCTCCGGAGTACGTAGGCCCTTCCAGCCTGCCAACGAGATGACTTCTCAGAAACCAAATCAGCCCCCGCCAGGACTCTGCTTTTTTGGGGGGCATTCTTTAAACTGGCAGCTGTCCTCTTGTACATTTGCCTTTTTGGGGGTACTCTAGGTTCGGGCAATTCCCGAGCTCGGAGCCCTTCTCCGGACAGCACGCCAAATACGCATACCATACCTCAGCTAATTATATGTAAGCGTGAACTAGTGAAATGTAATTATCAATGAAGATTCGGGAGGAGCGCGTCAGATACTTAATCATCACAGGTGGACCACAATCAAGTAATCAATCCCACAGTATAAATATCGCTGACTTACCTCTATCCATTGACGGTTTATCAGCATCCCTCCTCCACCCCATCTCCTCACTTCAAGTTCACTTTACAATATACGGGGAAGGGGGGGTACTCTAGGTTCGGGCAATTCCCGAGCTCGGAGCCCTTCCCCGGACAGCACGCCAAATACGCATACCATACCTCAGCTAATTATATGTAAGCGTGAACTAGTGAAATAGTCAAACACATTTTTTATATAAGATTTCTGTGCCAACCCAGACTGGTTGCTGGCCCTTCCCTGGCCACCCCTATAAAAACACTCTGGCTTCGCCACTGGATTGTAGAGAGGCAGAAACAGAAATATTGATTATATCTGAAAACGGTCATGATATAATCTAACACTGCATAATGGATAAACTGATCAAAATGATTTTTGCTCAAAATTATAATCATATATCATAATATAAACACAGCAACAGAATGTGGACTCATACACATGGCTTATTTAATTTCATGTCATGTGCTGATTTATTAGGCTTTTTATTATATAAAATAACACCAAAGACTTATGCACTCAGTCTGTCTATAATATGAAAACTGATGAAACAAAGAAAAATATGATAACAGTTAAATTCCTAATAGATATTCCACTATTTCCAAATTACAATAGCCTTTATCTGTATTAAAACAGCAGTGTTTGAGTAAGTGCATTTATTCATCTTCCACAATCACAAACAGTATATTCAAGATCTCATGACGTGTTGATTTAGATCAATGTACTCCAGCTTGTTACCGCGGATGTACACTCAGAAAGTCATCCACACAGAGATCAGTCATTAGTCAGCGACAGCATTTGACGACTCATTTATAAAAATCATTTCAGCTTTAAGAAGTGTTTCTGCATCAACTACTGATGAACACATTGATTTTTATTTGAATCATCACTCTGTAGTTTATTTAACCATGTATTTCTGTGTATTTGGAAGGTGTCTGTCTAGCAGCATTGTCACTTTTTCCGAGATGTGTGTTAGAGTAGGTTTAGAACTAAGCTAGGATAGTTGCCCTCCAGGAGCTGAGTGTGATACCCCTGACATAAAGAATTATAAAAAAAATAAATAAAAAAAAAATTGAAGAAAATAAACTCACTGAATCATATAAAATACTCACAGCATATTAGATTATTTATTTTTGTGGATCTATTCTTTGTCTTGAGAGCAGACTTCCATTGGCATTTGATTTCTTCCCTGTCAAAGAATGAGCAGCCATCTCCTCGAGGGTGAATTCCTGGCTCATCAGGTCCTGTAGCATGCCCAAGACTGCAATCCTTTGTTGGAGTGCTGCAAACAAATCCAGGAAAGTTAGACCATATAAATGTATAAATTTGACCAAAGCCAATTCCATCTTGCACTGTTTTTCTGTTGTTCTGAATATGAGCACAGCTCTCATGTGTCTATAGGAACAATGATAAAAGTAATCATAGCCATGCTTGATACTCAGAACAACAGCTTCTGTAATTTTGTGATTTGACAATGGCACTGAGCAATTACACACTTCAGTTTTAGGTTGTTTGACAGATGCTTTGCCAAAGCAACTCTGCAAAACAGAAGGTTAGAGAAATTTTGTGTTACTATGAGAAGTGTACAAATGTTTTTAGTTCGTTAAAACTGTATGTGAGATTCAGACTATAAACACTAATTAAACAAGACATTCAGGATCAGCAGCAGATCGTCTCACTTTATCAAGAGTGTTTGCTGAGAGAAACTGATTGAGTAAGAATTTAAGTATTTAGGTGCTCTATTGAAAATTATTACAGTTATTTCTCAAATGATACAGAAAAATACAAAATCAAATATACTTTGATTTTCTAATAATTACATTCATAACAACAAAATAGTTCCCACAAACTGATGACAAACCCCTCTTTATGAGTGTTTGCAGGCACACGAATAGCATGCTTTTACAAAAAATAACTGCAGTGCAAAGTAGGCTACAGCTTTAGATTTGTGTGTGTGTATATATATATATATATATATATATATATATATATAATGATTTTTTTTTTTAAATAAAGCTCATATGATTAGGTTCAGTAATTTCACTTTAACGGCAAAGAGGTTATTTTCATTGCCATTGAAGTCTTCATGTAACGCCTGTTTCACCCTTGGTTTCCACTGCACACGTCTGCGGCGCGTTACGGCTCCGACGCGTCTACCGGAGCTGATCGCGGTCACTCTGCTTGTCAGACGCTCCGTGGCACTTTTCCGCGCCGCTTCGCTAAAGATAAACGCCTAATAAGAGAGACATGCCACTTCCTCAATTCTCAATACAACTATATAAGGAAAACCCGTTATATTTCACAAAAATCAAGAAAAACAATGTTGGACCATAGACTGTAGTGTTGGACAAAATCACGTGGTCTCGCGAATCCTACAGCTGCGCTTCTGGTCCGCTGGTGCCCAGTAGCCTACTGCAGTTTGCTGTATTGTGCAATTTGTAGCAAGTGCCGTGGTTACAGTTTAATTTATTATTAGTAGTAGTAGTAGTAGTAGTAGTATCATCATCATCATCATTATTAGTATAAAATATGTTTTGTACAAAAAATTGACTGTTGAATAATTGTACAAAGAAAAAAAGTTTTTACAACGTTGTTGTGTGTGCTGGGTAATTATGTCTTTTAGCGAGCCTGATGGAGATGAATGCACTTCTCAAACAGAAAGCTGCATCCTAAAATTCAGATGATCAGTACACTCGTTTTCTTTCAGATTATTTTCGTGAATTTAAATAGAGACACATGCCCATAGATAAGATTTGTTGAACTAAAAATAGCCTCTGAATCTGGAGTAGATTATTCAGCTTCATGGAATCGATTCCATCCTATGGATTCGACTCTAGATTCCCAACGCCTCGGAATTTCCCACATTCCCACATTTCCCAGCACTAGACTGCAGCGAGGACACTACACAGATAGCAAGAGAGAAAGCGTCCTAGAAATTTTATGTCCTAAAAAACATTTGTACAGGTAGGCTATAACTTTAGCACAGACACTAGTTTTAACACTTGCGGACATTGTTTTTATATATTTAATCCGATCCGTCCGAGAGACATGAGAATTAATTACTGACAGCGACAGACCTAAAGCACAGAAAATTTAGCGTTTCAAATACTTATTATTTATCCTTTAGTGGACAAGACCGCAAGTATGTTTTCAAAGAGAGGTTGTTGAACAATATTCTGTTTCTGGAAGTTTTTCCCCTATTTCCGCTTCTGTGTTATGCTGTTGTTTCTGTGATGTGAAATCGAAAGTATTTTTAACCAGAGATTTCTCATTAATCCGCTTGTTGAGTCTGACGTCACCGCTTCCATGTCCAAACGCTCTTTCAGATATCACGAGAAAACAACAAAAGGTGCTAATATACATACATTCACAATGTGATATAATGCTACCAGAATAATCCTAACGTCATCACATAACAACCGAATAAGACCTGTGCATTAGTTTGTAACTCACCTTATTTTATATAGTGTTTTTATTTATTTTTTTGTTGCTGTTGCTGCTAACTGAACATATTTCTTGATCTCATTAACCTCTTCATCTCCAGGCCACACTGAACAGCAGATTGTTGTCTCAAGCCAGTGCTGATCAATGACCGTTTAGCTGCAGTCTGTCAGAGAAGAGAGGAAAGATGAGTCTCTCACAGAAACAGAGGTAAGACTGAGTCTGTTTTCAGATAATCATTTTAAACACTGCTGCACTTTCAGAGGATTGTTGGAGAAAACACAACCTTAACAAACTTTGTTTTAAATTTACAAATGATTTGCAGAACTTCTGTATATCGCTGTTTTCACTGTCATAAAAACGGGCTGATGACTTCCTTGTTCTATAAGAACCCTCCTTCAGAAATACATAACGAGTTCTGATTGGGCCAGCGGTTCCTGTGTTGTGATTCGACAGCAGCTGAGAGCATGCTGCCCTCCTGGAAATGCGATTGGGCTAGTTTTGAGAAGCAAGTGGGCAGGAGCAGTGGTGGACAGTAACTGAGTAGCTTTACTTCGTTACTGTACTTTAGTACATTTTTCAAGTATCTGTACTTTACTGGAGCAGTTAAATTTTGAGTAACTTTTACTTTTACTTCATTACATTCCAAAGCATAAAATCATACTTTTAACTTCACTACATTTCATAAAACATATCGTTACTCCCTATAATATATCACGTGCTCCGACATGCAGAAGCGGTCCCTGCTAACAACATTACGTAACTGTTATGTAACTGCAACGTAATCTGGTGACCAAAGTTTCGTCGTGGCGACGTAACTAGTTACGTCGTAGCAACCGGAAAAATGAAAGGTGCGTATAGGTCGCCACAACGTAACTTTGTGACGTTGCCAGTAAGTAACTGCGACGTTGTGGCAACGTCGCGGATCGGTGGTCGTGTGCTGGTAATCAGTTGGTCATTTTTTTTTAATTATTCTATGGGCGGACATGCAGTACTTGAACCTAATTTATGTCCTCATGTGCCCAAACTAATTTAAAAGCTGATTCAGCAGCTGTGAATGATGAATACATACTCGAAATTAATTCAGTTAATTTATTAACAAGCAAATATGAACAGTAATACACCCAGATTATTAATAAAAACAGGATATACAGCGAAATATGAATGAAAGCATTCAGCCCATACAGAAGCACATAGATTGAGATATATTAATAATAAATACATTTCCATATATTTAAATATCTATACCCTTTTGTAAGCATGCAGGGTCAAAACATTATGCACAACATGCAAGTCTTAGTAAGCACTCAGCGCATTGCATTTAAATATTATCATTAACAGTGCACACATTCATCAACTAATCACAAGCTCCCACAATAATAATTCAGCTAATCACACCCTTAACCAAACCACTACATATAATTCATTTAACATAATATGCAATAGTTTAAGCAATTAACATTCAATTCTAAAATGTTAAGTAATTCTTACTTTCTCTATTCTTTCAATATTCAAGTGTTCATGTCCCTTAGTAATATCTGCATCCGCCGAAGTCTGAAAATAACACAATATGCTAGTAGACAGCAATCCTCGTGAGAGAGAGAGAGGTCTGGTGTGGAGGTGGATCTGGAACTGACTTCTCTTGATTATCTGTCTTCACAAACTGCCCTGAAATACAATTCAAACATTAACAATGATTGTTATAAATGTAATGTAAGGCTCCTAAATTCATAATGCTTGTTTTGGAAATATAGTTAATATCAGTAATATGCAGCATGCACGATACAAGGAAGCGGTCAATAACTACACTTTGAGGTATGATATCTATATCAGTAAGGCTACATTTAAGAAAAAGCAAACTGAATAAATTAAGTTGTGTTATGCATTCAAATAGTTAGACATGCTAAAATACAGAATTTGTTAACAATAATAATAAAAATTATATGCTGGGGAAAAAATTAAACATTTCATAGGGCCCTAAACATGTTTTTTTTTTTTTATTACTTTTAATAAATCGATGTGAAAATGTATGTACTACGAAAAAGGAGTAGAGAAAAATGAAATATTTATTTTATCATTGAGGATTTCTTAAAAAAAAATCTTGTCTCGCTCTCATGAACCCAGTCTCGTGTCTCGTCTCGTCTTGTGGGATAAGTGTCTCATCACAACCCTAGTAGCCAGCGCAAGAGATACATTAGATTTCTTTTGCATGTCTGACAGTCTAACATTAAGCTGAAGTATTTCTAATGAGTTAAACCTGTATCCTGTTTTCTGGGTAACATTGAGAATATCACTATATATTGTTGCAACACCTCCGCCACGACCAGTCTGACGTGACTCATGCTTATAACAGTAGTTTGGTGGAGTTTAGACTAATGCTAAATCAAAAATACCTGTCAAAATGAGCACTGGAACAAACACAATCTTTATTGATTGGACAGCACAAGTACTTCTATTTGAGCGTGTAGAACAAAAGTCATCATAACAGTTATTTGAGAATTGGCTTACTAGTCATACTGTATGGAGCGAAGTGTCCTGGAGATGTTGTCCAACAGGAGATCTAAAAAGCCTAGGACGCTCCCAGAAAAGATCCCAATTATTAACAAAAAGCAGTTTCTGTTCTTTACACCATGACAATAACCATTCGTTTAAAGCAAAAAGTCGGCTGAACCTTTCATGTCCTCATCTATATGTGGGAAGTGGTCCTGCGCCGCAGCGTGTTGTCGTTAATAGGGATGCACCGAAATTTCGGCCACCGAAAATGGCCTTTTCGGTTTTCGGCCGATAGACTTTTATCACCGAAACAACACGGCCGAAATGTTGTGATGACGCAAACAGAAACCGCGACCTGAACGTGCAGACCACGAGCTCCCCGCGACATTCACTTAACACCAGTGAGAACATTCTCTCTCTTCGTATTCCTTTATTCGCAGCACTAAAACGTCTCCTAATAAAGAGATTAAGACGGACCACGAAGTAAAAACAAAGAAAAGTACAGTCTTATAGAGTCTGTTAGCACACGTCTCACTGAGATCTTTTCGGATCCTCTGCACTTCATCGCGAATGTGCTTGATCCGCGTTATAATGACCATTACTTAGATGCGGAAATAAGGCAGCGCGCACGAGAAATGATCCAGGCCACGCTAAATGCGGAGAACCCGCGTGGAGACGGAGAAGCGCCAAGCGCAGGAGACAGATCAGAGCGCAGAAAAGACTCGTCTCTGCACCAGATGAGTGGCATGCACCATCGTTGTCTGATATGTTCAGTGGAATTCTGCAAGAAAGTGCCTCAAATAATAATAATACGTTGGCTATTTTGTTCTTAGGCTACTATATATATATATATATATATATATATATATACACACACACACACACAAACATATGTACATACATAATTTCAGATTGTACCCATATTTATGCTAGATTTTCTGCTAGATTTCTGCTTTAATTTGATAACAATGTTTATTTATGCCCTGGCCCTATTTAAATACACTCTCAAATATTTCTCAAATGTCAGGCAGATGACAAGCTCAACTGCTCAACAGCTAGATGGTTATCTGTCTGAAGTCCCCATCCCCAGAAGTGACAACCCTCTTGCCTATACTGGAGAAGTGATGCACTTTCTAGTCCTACAGAGAACAATTTCAAATGCACTTCACCTAAATGCACTTTGTTTTTATGAGAGAACTGTTCATTTTAAAAACTTTCTGCAGGCCAGTAGGCCAGTACATTATTATTAAATATACACATGAGAGGGATTCATTTTTGGTTTGAATTTTATTTCATACTGTGCATTGTTGCAATATGCTTAATAAATATTTGCATCATTTGTAATTTTGTATTTTTTTTTATTTTTTTTTATAAGTTATGTAATTGTAATTATCTTTGAAACTTTATTAATTTATGCAATTGCAATGTCTTAATTTTAGTAAAGTTAGTACACGGTCATAGCAATAAATGCAATGGTACTAATAATTGGCATAATTTCTTTCGGTGTTTCGGTTTCGGTTTTCGGCCTTGGTTTTCTCTTTTTCGGTTTTCGGTATCGGCCAAGAATTTTCATTTCGGTGCATCCCTAGTCGTTAACCCCAGCGTGAAGCACATCTGCTCCTATGCTCCCCTCACACTTCAGGATCACGGGAATCTGTGCAGAAATATCAAGAACATGAGCACCAGGGAAACCGTGAGTGTGGACTTTACCTTCAGGTAACATAGCACGAACGTGCCGGACGATGGAGTCTCCGATGATCACAGCGTCGTGTTCTGTCGCGCGAAAGGAGCGAATCGGGTTCTGGTGGAGATCCTGAAGACCGGAGGCGGCGGATGGAGAGAGGTCGTTCTCCCAGGGCCTGGTTCATGTCTTACACTGTGAAATAGGGTGAAGGAAATCTGGGAAGATCGCTTCCTGGGTACACCGGGCCTTTGCAGAGAACCACACAGAGTAGAGGTGGTAGTAGGGTTAGCTGTATACTTACCCTGGACTTATGAGCATCAACCCCTGAATATTTCCAGCACAGCTCTCCACTCGCTCAGCGGGGCCTGCTTCTCCACAATATCATGGATCTGTTTCTTCACGGCCTCCAGCTCCTTATTAGAAATAAACAAACTAGAGAATAGGGGAAATGCAGAAAAGAAAAATAGCAAAATGGAAAACATACATAAAAATCTTAAGATACCAGAATTCACATGTTTAGATTTTACAGATGCATGATGATATATTGTAAAAAATAAATATGAAGTTATTTAATAAGCTTTCTCGGATCACCTGTGTTTTATATCTCTGTCAGCAGCTCCCATTAGACATTTTCTTGGAACTTCCCCTCTGTTTTAGAGGGTTTTTAAGACACTCCTGAAATCACTGTACAATTTTTTTTTTTAATCAGTATTTGTTTACAATGATAAATCAGAACAAGCTTGAAACAGTGGTTTGAAATAGTTTCATCCCATTTTAGGCCGCGAGTGACGTCACTGATAGCCTCTACAGTGCAGACTTTTAGGTTAAATTAATTAGCTTAACTTTACTTCATTTATCTATTGACAAATTACCATCAAAAACATTTACAAAGCAATCAAAACCGATCCTTTACCCATGTAATTAAAAGCCCAAACTTTCATTAATAAGAGCTCAAATCTAATATGCTATAACGTTAGTTATGTTTCTATGCTAGCGTAATACTTGATAGCAGACATTTCAGGAAAAATACCATAATAACAGGAGTATAAATATTAACAAAAAGTACCTAAAGTAGACTGTGGATAATATTAACGTGTTACTTAACAAATCTGTCGCAGTTGTTGGCCTTTTCTTAGGTATAACAGACGAGAAACAGAAAAAATGTCAGACGAGACCTCTCCTCTCCTCTCCAGCAGCTGATGTGTACGCGGTTGCCATGGTAACTCAACGGCTAAAAGGCCAATAAAAACAATAAAGTAATAATTAAAAAAAAAGGTTTTAGCGACGTTAGACGTTTGTTTTTACTTTGTTTTATACATTTTATCAACCTACTTATTTATTATAAATTGTAAGACTCACCTCAGAAAGCTAATTCTCCTGTCAGGTACAGTTGAAGTGAAAAGTGCCTCAAACAAACGCGCTGTCCTCCTGATACAACAATCTCTGCTGCAGATGAGATGGTGTAGCCAGTCTGTGTCATTATTTCACGTTATAACTCCTTACGAGATAGAAAGTTTCACAACTCGTTTCTTGTCAATACTGTACGCGCGGTGCGTCAGGCCGGTGACACACTGGCTGCGTGGCGTGAGGCGCTGGTGCGCTGCTGCTGTAGAGGGAGACCGTTGACAGACCAGGCTCATGTCTTCTTTACAACAATATATACTTTTTTCTACACACCTACGCCTACTTAAAGGACACCGTCAAAAGTATTGACGGCGAAATAGATTATGTTTGACAGGTGCAATATTTGAAAGTCGATAATTATTATTATTTCTTTTTTATTACATTTATATCTGAATTTATGTCAACCTATAGACTTTCAAATATCAAAATATCAGGAATTCATATGTATTTGTGTACAAAATGACATTTAAACACATTTTCCTATTATATTTAGCCTGGAAAAGCTTCCAACACGCGCGCGTGTCGCGGTAAAAATAGGCGTCGGTTCTATTTCTAGCAAGCAAGCTTATGGAAGGCCAAGAGGGTCAAATTCACGTGAATTTTAACGCGTCAACAACACGTTAAATACGAGTATTTCACGCGTAAACAACACGTATTTAACGCGTTAAATACGTGTTGTTTACGTGTTAAAAATCAGCGCGTACTTAACGTGTATTTAACGTGTATTTAACGTGTATTTCACGTGTTAAATACACGTGAAGTACACGTGAAGTACGCGTTAAAAATCAGTTTGAACGGGTCAATGTCATTGGCTGCTGAGGACTTGGGTCAAACCACTTCTGTGAGCTTAGAGGGGTGTACCATTCACAGACAGGCAACCATCATTTAACATGCTATAGATCAGCTTATTCAGCCTTATTATTTTGTCTTTTTTTGTATAGACTATAGAAATAATATAATTTAATTGCAGTTTTATGAAATATTTATTTTTTTATAAATATTAATTAACATTTTTTGGTGATAGTATAATGTTTATAAAAGTTACAGTATTTTGTAATGAAACAGGACTTTTTGTTTAGCTCTTGACTCGCCAAAATATACTATTTAAATACTGTTGCTTTCTGAGTGCCATACACAAAAATACCAACTCGTAACTCCACGAATATAGCAAGGAGAGTCAAAAGTTATAGTCTGAATCTACTGTGACGATCCAAGGGGCTGTAGTATTTTATTTTGCCCAGCAGGTGTCATGGGGTAACACTTTTTGTGTCTTTAGGTTAAGTGCTGTGATGCAGGTGTGGAAAATTGATTGTGATTAACCATGCTGCCTATAAGATGCTGGCTTTCTTACCCTTTGGAGGGAAGGAGATTGGGGCTTGGTCTTTGCTGGTCTTGCTGTTTGGTGGTCAGGCGGACTTTCTCACGCTCTCCAGTCCAAGGCTTGATGCTGTGTTTTTGTATTTTTATATTTTTTTTATGTTTTACCTCAATGTGGTTATGGCTGTTTTCTGATTAAAACACATATTTGTGCAAATTTGATTATGTTGTATGGACTCTCTATTCATGTTGCTACTCCTTGATCCAAGGGGTTGTAACACTACGTTCTGTCAAATGTTTAATAGAGCTCTCCAACTGATTCATGGGTTTAGGTATTATTTACATATGAAAGATCGTCATGGATTGTTTTGATTTTGGACTCATTTCAATCTGGAGAATCGGCTGTAAATAATGATATGCCATTTTTCACAATCAGAGCATGTTTCATGAAGTTATAAATGTAAAACCATGAGAATATTGTAGCATGTGTGCATTTTGAGTTTTTTTTTTTATAATTCGATGACGAATATCTTCAAATCTAAATGACAGATTATTGTATAATTGGGCTCATTTTAATCGAGAGAATTTTAAATTTTCCACGAGCTATGCATGTTTCATGAAGTTATGAATGGAAATGTAACCTATGTTTTTTTTCTCAATTGAATGGTTCCACGTGTGTGATAATATCGTAAGTAATATATTTAGATCAAGTGAACAAATTACCATGAATTTGAGCTCCTTTTAATCCGGAGAATTTTCTGAAAAAATGACATGATTTTGCATGATCTATTATGAATGTTTCATGAAGTTATTAATAAAAGCGCAAAGTGAAACTAAAGTTATTTGTTGTGCTGTTCCTGTTGGGTTTTATTTGTTATAGCAATATATTTGGATCTCATCCATGGATTACAGTATCTCTGGGCTCATTTTAATTGGATAATTTTCTGAAAATAATGATCTATGCATGATTCTTGAAGCTATGAATGAAAACAAAACGTGAAGTATCAAGCTGTTTTTCTTTGCAGCCTCAGTGTGCCAGTCTGCTTTCATGTGTCACAGCTCTATTAATGAAATCTTTCGATCTGATCATAGGATCTATGCATGTTTGGTGAAGTTAAGAGGTAAGGTGGCACGGGACTGAAACCTCTGATTTTTTTTTTCTTTTTTTTTCTAAGATATATTACCTAAGTTTTTTTCTATGTGTTATATCTTTATGAAATATATATTTAGATCTAAATGATGTTTTATGGTGAGTTTCGACAGTGTTTAATCTGCAAATAGTGACTTGTCTTTTTTATGATATAGCCTATGCTTTTTTTCATGAAGTTATCAATGGAAAGCCTACATGACAGCTACCATAGATTTTTGGCTAAACTACATGCTCTCTGTGCAGTTTTATGTGCGTCATAAATTTATGAGGAAAATCTTTAGATATAAATGACAGATAGTTTTGGGCTCTTTAAATCAGGAGAATATACTCTAAATGCTGGTGCATAATCTTGTTTTATGAAGTTACAAGTAAAACGGTGACATCAATAGGCCTATTATTATTATTATTATTATATGGGTCTGGGGTTGACTTCTTGTACAAAACTCGCTCTAGTTTATTCAAAGCCTCAAACAATTTCTCAATGGTGTGACTAAAAAAAACTTTGAGGTCACACCGGTGCAACTAGCCATTCAAGGGGAACCCCTCGAGTACAGTTACGAATAATGTATTACTTTTACCTTTTATGAGCAAAAATGATGGCATATCCAAGGAAAAAATTGCAAGTGATCATGCTGCCGTCTCCCTGTCCTGAAGCATCTCCTCACAAATGATTGGATAGCTTACATTTATCTGGGTCTAACAAACACTGTCATATGCTTCAACAGTTTTATATCTATAGATTTTATTTTAGGCAAGTCGTGATGATTTGAGAAGGCTAAATTGATCAAACATATAGGCTCACTGTCTGCCGCTGGTAGCTTGGTCGTTATTTAAAAAAAAAACTAAAACTTATATTTAACAAACATAAAATGCTCCAAATGCTTTTCTAACTTAACTTAATAAAATATATTATATTAACAAAATATAATCACTTTGCTATTACATATAAAACTGAACTATTTTAATAGCTGATACAATAAGTGTAAGCTGTTTAGGGACTGTTCACCTGTTCAAATCAGACAGGTTTGTCTGATTTGTCCCATTTTGTTCAGACACAGTGGAAGATCTGATAAGAATCAGTGTAGAGGGCCAAGTCTGGAAGATTTTGATGCTAGAGAGAGTGTGGCCAGCTGGATTAGCAAAGGCCAAAGATCAAGAAGGACAGACTACAGGAGTTGTCCATCTGAGGGGCATGTGACTGCAGTGGAGGATAGTCCATAAGACATTGAGCCATGATATGTTCAGTTTGAAGCCCTTAAAATCTTAATTTAGATTTTCTTTTTATTTCATATATCTTGAGATGTTTAAGGTTTAAATTTCACCTTAGTGAAACACTTTATGCACCAAAACTTTTTCAGTAAGATACCTTTCTTGTAGAAATGTGCTTCAAATACATTATGTTGACCAGATTGTTAGTAAATCTTTTAGGCTACAAGTCAATATTGTTTATATGGACAGCGATTTAAAAAAAAGTGGACTTGTAAGAAAAATAGTTAGGCGCACTAGTGTAACAAGTGCAAAGAATGAGCCTAGAGCCCTGTTGTTTTATTCTACTTCATGAGACCTTTCAGATGACATATGGCATATAAGTATCCGAGTTGTGTGATATTTTTATAAATATTAGAGTACATGGCAAAATGATGATTATTGTT
Organism: Carassius auratus; assembly: GCF_003368295.1. NCBI lineage: Eukaryota > Metazoa > Chordata > Actinopteri > Cypriniformes > Cyprinidae > Carassius > Carassius auratus. Next base: position 160,280 of record NW_020524586.1, read on the forward strand.
TTTTTTCTCAGCACTATTTTGGAGTTGATCAACATTATATATGCAGTGTAATGCTCAGACTCTAAGCTTTCAAAAGATTTCTATTTTTTATTGATTTTAATTCAGCAGTTTGAAAAATATGATTAGTAATATTGATGTGTTGGGGGGGGGGGTGTTGACGGTGGTAGCAGTAGAATACTTCTGTTGTCCTGACCCTAGTACAAGCTCTCATTCTAATCCTGAAAGTCTTAAATGCTTATGTCTTATAACATCACCTGTGTACCTGATTATTGATTGTCTGATGAGTGCATAATCGCTGAACAAAAAGTGCAGAATTGCTGAACAAAAAAAGAGGTTTCAATAAATGCCACCTGCTTGGCGATAGCTGTAAATGTAAGCACAATAAAAGCTGTTGATCAATCAATCAATCACCTTTATTTATATAGTGCTTTAAACAAAATACATTGCGCCAAAGCACTGAACAACATTCATTTGGAAAACAGTGTCTCAATAATGCAAAATGATAGTTTAAGGCAGTTCATCATTGAATTTAGTTATGTCATCTCTGTTCAGTTGAAATAGTGTCCGTTTTAATTTGCAATCAAGTCAATGATATCGCTGTAGATGAAGTGACCCCAACTAAGCAAGCCAGAGGCGACAGCGGCAAGGAACCAAAACTCCATCGGTGACAGAATGGAGAAAAAAACCTTGGGAGAAACCAGGCTCAGTTGGGGGGCCAGTTCTCCTCTGACCAGACGAAACCAGTAGTTCAATTCCAGGCTGCAGCAAAGTCAGATTGTGCAGAAGAATCATCTGTTTCCTGTGGTCTTGTCCTGGTGCTCCTCTGAGACAAGGTCTTTACAGGGGATCTGTATCTGGGGCTCTAGTTGTCCTGGTCTCCGCTGTCTTTCAGGGCAGTAGAGGTCCTTTCTAGGTGCTGATCCACCATCTGGTCTGGAAACGTACTGGATCTGGGTGACTGCAGTGACCCTCTGATCTGGACACAGACTGGATCTGGTGGCCACGGTGACCTCGGAACAAGAGAGAAACAGACAAATATTAGCGTAGATGCCATTCTTCTAATGATGTAGAAAGTACGGTGTTATGTGAAGTGTTCTGGTTCCAGTTTACCTAATTAATGCAGCCTAAAAATCCTTTAACGGATTTGGATATTAAAAGCATATTAGTATGTTATGTGTATGCCAGGTTAAAGAGATGGGTCTTTAATCTAGATTTAAACTGCAAGAGTGTGTCTGCCTCCCGAACAATGTTAGGTAGGTTATTCCAGAGTTTAGGCGCCAAATAGGAAAAGGATCTGCCGCCCGCAGTTGATTTTGATATTCTAGGTATTATCAAATTGCCTGAGTTTTGAGAACGTAGCGGACGTAGAGGAGTATAATGTAAAAGGAGCTCATTCAAATACTGAGGTGCTAAACCATTCAGGGCTTTATAAGTAATAAGCAATATTTTAAAATCTATACGATGTTTGATAGGGAGCCAGTGCAGTGTGGACAGGACCGGGCTAATATGGTCATACTTCCTGGTTCTAGTAAGAACTCTTGCTGCTGCATTTTGGACTAGCTGTAGTTTGTTTACCAAGCGTGCAGAACAACCACCCAATAAAGCATTACAATAGTCTAACCTTGAAGTCATAAATGCATGGATTAACATTTCTGCATTTGACATTGAGAGCATAGGCCGTAATTTAGATATATTTTTGAGATGGAAAAATGCAGTTTTACAAATGCTAGAAACGTGGCTTTCTAAGGAAAGATTGCGATCAAGTAGCACACCTAGGTTCCTTACTGATGACGAAGAATTGACAGAGCAACCATCAAGTCTTAGACAGTGTTCTAGGTTATTACAAGTAGAGTTTTTAGGCCCTATGATTAACACCTCTGTTTTTTCTGAATTTAGCAGTAAGAAATTACTCGTCATCCAATTTTTTATATCGACTATGCATTCCATTAGTTTTTCAAATTGGTGTGTTTCACCGGGCTGCGAGGAAATATAGAGCTGCGTATCATCAGCATAACAGTGAAAGCTAACACCATGTTTCCTGATGATATCTCCCAAGGGTAACATATAAAGCGTGAAGAGTAGCGGCCCTAGAACTGAGCCTTGAGGTACTCCATACTGCACTTGTGATCGATATGATACATCTTCATTCACTGCTACGAACTGATGGCGGTCATATAAGTACGATTTAAACCATGCTAATGCACTTCCACTGATGCCAACAAAGTGTTCAAGTCTATGCAAAAGAATGTTGTGGTCAATTGTGTCAAACGCAGCACTAAGATCCAATAACACTAATAGAGAGATACACCCACGATCAGATGATAAGAGCAGATCATTTGTAACTCTAAGGAGAGCAGTTTCAGTACTATGATACGGTCTAAATCCTGACTGGAAATCCTCACATATACCATTTTTCTCTAAGAAGGAATATAATTGTGAGGATACCACCTTTTCTAGTATCTTGGACAGAAAAGGGAGATTCGAGATTGGTCTATAATTAACTAGTTCTCTGGGGTCAAGTTGTGGCTTTTTTATGAGAGGCTTAATAACAGCCAGTTTGAAGGTTTTGGGGACATATCCTAATGACAATGAGGAATTAATAATAGTCAGAAGAGGACCTATGACTTCTGGAAGCACCTCTTTTAAGAGCTTAGATGGTATAGGGTCTAACATACATGTTGTAAGTTTAGATGATTTAACAAGTTTATACAATTCTTCCTCTCCTATAGTAGAGAATGAGTGGAACTGTTCCTCAGGGGGTCTATAGTGCACTGTCTGATGCGAAACTGTAGCTGACGGCTGAATGGTTGCAATTTTATCTCTAATAGTATCGATTTTAGAAGTAAAGTAGTTCATAAAGTCATTACTGCTGTGGTGTTGGGAAATGTCAACACTTGTTGAGGCTTTATTTTTCGTTAATTTAGCCACTGTATTGAATAAATACCTGGGGTTATGTTTGTTTTCTTCTAAAAGAGAAGAAAAGTAATCAGATCTAGCAGTTTTTAATGCTTTTCTGTAGGATATGCTACTTTCCCGCCAAGCAATACGAAATACCTCTAGTTTTGTTTTCCTCCAGCTGCGCTCCATTTTTCGGGCTGCTCTCTTTAGGGTGCGAGTATGCTCATTATACCATGGTGTCAAACTGTTTTCCTTAACCTTTCTTAAGCGTAAAGGAGCAACTGTATTTAAAGTGCTAGAAAAGAGAGAGTCCATAGTTTCTGTTACATCATCAAGTTGTTCTGAGGTTTTGGATATGCTAAGGAATTCGGATACATCAGGAAGATAACTTAAAAAGCAGTCTTTTGTGGTAGAAGTGATGGTTCTTCGATACTTGTAACAAGAAGTAGAATTTACAATTTTGGCTATATGAAGTTTACACAGAACTAAATAATGATCTGAGATATCATCACTTGGCTGCATAATTTCAACACTATCAACATCAATTCCATGTGACAGTATTAAATCTAGAGTATGATTTCGACAATGAGTAGGTCCTGAAACGTGTTGTCTAACACCAATAGATTCCTGAGATGATTGTTTTCTAAAGACAGATATTGATTTCAATGGTTTGTATCTTAAACCTGAATTGATTGCTTACCTCCATTGTAACTATTTCCCCCACACAAATGTTAATGCTCGATGCTAACTTAAGTCTTATACTATCACAAAACATTTGAAACCGATATTAACTAAACGCATGTATGTCCTGAGATATTGAATATCAAATAAGATGGATATAAATAATTTATCTTGAACACTATATTTTTTCTTACATTTTTGTCAGTTATTTCTCAGCAGGAGAATGTGCAAATATATATTTTTATTTACTGAAAGTCAGAGCTGAGCAGTAAGTAGTTACTAGTAATTTAGTTATTTTAATAATATTGGAAAATTTAAAATTCTCTCGATTAAAATGAGCCCAATTATACAATAATCTGTCATTTAGATTTGAAGATATCCGTCATTGAATTATAACAAAACAAGAAAACAACTCCAAATGCACACATGCTACAATATTCTCATGGTTTTACCTTTATAACTTCATGAAACATGCTCTGATTGTGATAAATGGCATATCATTATTTACAGCCGATTCTCAAGATTGAAATGAGTCCAAAATCAAAACAATCAATTACGATCTTTTATATGTAAATAATACCTAAACCCATGAATCAGTTGGAGAGCTCTATTAAACATTTGACAGAACGTAGTGTTACAACCCCTTGGATCAAGGAGTAGCAACATGAATAGAGAGTCCATACAACATAATCAAATTTGCACAAATATGTGTTTTAATCAGAAAACAGCCATAACCACATTGAGGAGAAACATAAAAAAAATATAAAGATACAAAAACACAACATCAAGCCTCGGACTGGAGAGCGTGAGAAAGTCCGCCTGACCACCAAACAGCAAGACCAGCAGAGACCAAGCCCCAATCTCCTTCCCTCCAAAGGGTAAGAAAGCCAGCATCTTATAGGCAGCATGGTTAATCACAATAAATTTTCCACACCTGCATCACAGCACTTAAGCTAAAGACACAAAAAGTGTTACCCCATGACACCTGCTGGGCAAAATAAAATACTACAGCCCCTTGGATCGTCACAGTAGAATCAGACTATAACTTTTGACTCTCCTTGCTATATTCGTGGAGTTACGAGTTGGTGTTTTTGTGTATGGCACTCAGAAAGCAACAGTATTTAAATAGTATATTTTGGCGAGTCAAAAGCTAAACAAAAAGTCCTGTTTCATTACAAAATACTATAACTTTTATAAACATTATACTATCACCACAAAATGTTAATTAATATTTATTAAAAAATAAATATTTCATAAAACTGCAATTAAATTATATTATTTCTATAGTCTATACAAAAAAAATACAAAATAATAAGGCTAAATAAGCTGATCTATAGCATGTTAAATGATGGTTGCCTGTCTGTGAATGGTACACCCCTCTAAGCTCACAGAAGTGGTTTGACCCAAGTCCTCAGCAGCCAATGACATTGACCCGTTCAAACTGATTTTTAAGGCGTACTTTATGTGTACTTCACATGCATTTAACGTTAAATACGTGCTGATTTTTAACACGTAAACAATACGTATTTAACGCGTTAAATACGTGTTGTTTACGCGTGAAATACACGTATTTAACGTGTTGTTGACAGTTAAAATTCACGTGAATTTGACCCTTTTGGCCTTCCATAGTCGCCGGCCTCAGTTGTGGAAGCGCGCGCCTGTATGTCATGTCACTATATATTAAAAGCATGTCCATATTCTGACTTGGTGAAAAGAAACATATTTTATCTTTAAGGAACGTTTAATATTGTGTCTGAAGTTTAATCACACTTTTTAAATAGCTCTATACTCAGAGAGCATATAAAGAAAAAAATATGGTAATGATATTACGTGCATACGACGTTGTAGTTACGTTGCCAAGTCATGAAGTTACCAATATATTACCAATAGAGGACCTACCTGGGACGTTCTTGGTTATCTGGTCACGTTGGAAGAACGTTCTGACGACGTTGTGAGTTGGTAATGTGATGGTAATAAAATTACGGGCATGCGACGTCTTAGTTACGTTGTCAATTGGTAAGTCATGGAATTAATTTTAAAATTACCAGTACGTTACGTAACTGTTACGTCGTGTGTTAGCAGGGGTGTCTGATTCATCATGAACGAACTGAGTCTTTTCAAAATAAACTTAAATCGGATCGCAAATCGCACCAAATGATTCGTTTATGAATTAGAATGATCCGATTGCAGCTGTTCTGGAGTCGACCACTCACTGATTCAAATGAACCGTTTAGTGCGAGTCTACAGAAGAACCGGCCCGCTTTTGTTGGGTTAATAACGAAGTAGCTACTCAGAAGCTAGGGCTCTGCGATATGAAAAAAAACTAAAAACCTGTCGCGACTTTTTGATCAATTTTGCGATTGTGACACACATAGATATGCTTTTACAGTCATAAATGCATTCAGGATTAATTTGAAACATGTTTCCAAAAGAAAACCAATTAGAGCTTAATAAAAAAAAATTTAACGTCTTTAGAACAGACATACCTGTAAGTCAAAATTATCACTATAGTAAAGATATAACAAAATGTATAAGACTTATGGCAAAAAAATAAAATAAATAAACAATCCCATGTCCAGGGACTTTTTCTTTTCTTTTTTGCTATGCATTTTTCATAAAGCTCATTAATTGTAGCGGTGCCTCAGCCCTTACGAAAAATTAACCATGGTTTTACTACAAATAAAACCAAAAAACCATGGTTACTGTAGTTAAACCATGGTAACCACAAATTAACCACGGTTTTGCTATATTAACCATAGTTTAATCATGGTATTTGTAGTAAATCTGTGGTTTTACAAATGGCAGTCAATACGCCAAAAAACCATGGGTTACTACAGTTTTACTATAATAAAACCAAGGTTATTTTTCGTAAGGGAGGTTTTGCAGTGTGTAGGCTATACAGTATGTGTATGCGGTCAACAACGAGAGTGCATAAATATAACGCGAAAGCACATTAAAATAATGCACGAGCGCGAATCTCTCTACTCACACACAGATTTCCTTTGTGCTGTCACAAAACCAGACGTACTTGCTCAGATACACGCTGCTCTGCGCGGAGAGAGTGTGCGCACTTAAACCGTGTCTCCTCTCACTTAAACTGTGTCCTGTGCACTCACAACTCTGTCTATGCTCATGTGTTAGATATGAATTATTTCGCACGTTTTTATTTCTAGCCTTTTACCGCGTCCAGTGTGAACGCTCTGATTCGTTATGGGCTCGGAAAAAAGGCACATCACAGACAGAGTGTGAACCTGGAGTTACAGGCATGCCCACTCTGTTCTGTTCTGATTGGATCGGATAAGCACACTACAGGAGGTCAGGGCCGCGGAAAATCGTGCTATAAAGCGATTTAGAAATCGCGCACACTCAAATCGTGATTTTATGATTATTTCTATTAATCGCACACCCCTAGAATGGACTGGAAACAGTGCTTTAAGTGGGCCGGTATGCACCAGTACTCAGTACCGCCACTTCCAAATATAGCTCTTGAGCGTACTGCCACCTCTCCGTGCGCCCAGAACGTGCTTGTAGCGTACCGGTACGCTCATTTGGACATCTGTTTTAATAGAGGTTTTAATCGTTTACCTGCACTGCCGATTTTCAGAGCGCCCTTCACAATGCAAGCTTCCTAATTCATCCCACCCAAAGCAGAAACTACATTACCCATTCACCCTTAAGTTATACAAGTGAATAGCGCATGTGTCGCCTTTCCCACTGTTAAGTGTCAACAACTCAACGTGGCCGGAGAAGGTGTGTGAAACTCGTTATGAGTGTACACCACACTCGGTTCGGTTAATAATCATATACAGTTAACAACAACACTTAATATGTTCTCTTGGCTTCAGACTCTGAATACTGAAAGAACAAGACCAGAATCAGATGATTCGCTGACTGACACTTCACCAAATCTGTATGCTATCACTGCAGGTCAGACTCAAGCTAATGAAGTAATGCAGCTCTTTCAGGTAGGGTGATCAGACGTCCCGAAAAATTCTGGACAGTCCCGAAATCTAAACTGTTGTCCCGACTCCCGAATCTGGCCCTAATTGTCCCGAAAATTATACTAAAGCAAAATCTTGAGTATTTTTTGTCTGATAAACATTAAAAACTGTCTGGGGAGGTTGAGTCGTCCTGCAGCCCCCGCTGGCTGTTCATTGGCTGCAGCATCTTTTTTCTAAGTTCTAAAAAAATACCGCAGGCGGCTATAGGCACAAATTTAGATATTCATTTATCTAATTAATCTATAGCCTATGCACAAAGACAATATGATCTTTTTGTCCTCTTTTTGTTTTAAAGCTTGATGAAGAGAGAGAGCGCAAGTTGCTGCAGCTGAGGAGGACAGTGATGCACGCGCACAGGAGTGATTGACAGTTCGCGGCACTGTGTACAAAAAATACTCCGCTACACAATTATTTCGTTATTTTCGTTTAAGCTTATTAACGTTAAGTGTTACAGAAAGGTCTGATTTACGCACTGTTACAACAGTCATTGTTTTTTTTTACAATGACATTTGAGTTCATGATTTTAATGTTGCTGTTTCTTGTTCCAGACTAAAGAGTAATGACAGACGGTTGATCTTCGAATAAAAATGTGTTTAGTTAAGGTTTGAAATTCATTCTTTTATTATAGGCTACGAAGTCTAATATCATAAGCCCCCCATCCCGTCACCCAAGGCCACAGACACCCCCATCCCCCCCCCCCCCCCCCCCTTTTATAAAAATAGGCTATAATTGAGTACCGGCACCTCTTTTGGGCCACTTAAAGCACTGACTGGAAATGAACAGAAAATAACTCTGGCTGCCACCGCTCAGCAAAACAGGAAACCAGATCCAGGCAGAGCTCGGCAGCAGGTAGATAGTCACCGGAGCAAGCAGTCAGGAGGAAACACAACAGCCATTTATGCTTGTTTGAATTTGTTGTTCTTTAGCATATGCAGCAAAAATATCTAAGAAAAATTGGTGGTTTATTCTTAAACCAATCAGCGAGCTTGAATAGTGGAAGCATAGTAACAGTTTAATATTTCTTTTTTGTTATTTAATTATATATATGAAATTATGTTATGTTATGACTTAGACATTTTTACATATATTAACAGTATTATTTATTTTAATTGTAATTAAGCAGACCACAGGTTGAAAACCACTGTTGTTTTGTTTATCAACAGTAACGTTATACATATGTATATTGTTTGGATTAACTAGGCGAGTAGGATGTTATGTTCAGAACATGGCAACTACAGTAATTATCAAAGTGGGAAGAGATGCACCCCATTTGGCCAGTGGTGTTTTTACACCACAGACATGGTTTGAGAAGGAAAAAAATAATCATGAAAATATAATTATATTTTCCTTAAAATGTTCTTCTTAACTTCAGGACTTATTATCATGTCATATATAGGCCTAACTGTGATGTTCTATGAAACAACAAAATACTTTGTTCTTACTGGTGAAGATCAGATGGTCATCTCTGTTTTCTCTCATGTACATCACAGTGTAAGCTTCACAGAGAACATTACTCTCATCAGCGTAGTCCATATCAACAACAAAAATATATCTTGACTCCATATAGTGGTTATTTTGGAAAAAGTACTTGATTTGATACTTGATCAAAGTACTTGATTTGTGTACTTCGTCCACCACTGGGCAGGAGCATGTGCTGGAGATGTACATATAATCACTGACGAGATGCGCATGAAAATCCCATTTGATTTTTTAAAAAAAGTGAAGTGAAGTGACATTCAGCCAAGTATGGTGACCCATACTCAGAATTTGTGCTCTGCATTTAACCCATCCGAAATGCGCACACACACAGAGCAGTGAACACACACACACACACTGTGAGCACACACCCGGAGCAGTGGGCAGCCATTTATGCTGCGGCGCCCGGGGAGCAGTTGGGGGTTCGATGCCTTGCTCAAGGGCTCCTAAGTTGTGGTATTGAAGGTGGAGAGAGAACTGTTCATGCACTACCCCCACCCACAATTCCGTCCGGCCCGAGACTAGAACCCACAACCCTTCGATTGGGAGTCCAACCCTCTAACCATTAGGCCACGACTTCCCCTTACACAACCATAAACATCTAGTTAACAAAGCTAAACAGCATTGCCCTTTGTGTAATAAGTTACAGAAACTGTTAAACGCACCAACTTAAATAATAAAATACACTTACCGGTTGTGGTCCATAAACAACGTCTTCTCCAGACAAAGAGGGAACTGCTCCATCTTTCAGGAATAATCTTTTTGCGAATCCGGCATTAAAACTGATTGAGATTGAGGAAGTTGTCCTCAGCAAAATGTGCTGCACATAGTTTTACATAAACTACATAGTTTAACCGAGTTAAACATAAATCTTAACCATTAATCTCAAAGTACAGCGTTCCTTGGAAGGCCAAACAAAGATGATTGGACTCAGAGATGAAAATAACAGCGTTTCAACGACATGGCGACAAACACAAACACAACTCTTCCTTCTTCTCCGTCGGAGCGCAATAAGACCACGCCCCCTTTTTGTGAATTCATGTGGGCAGAGGTTAGTCAAAAAACTGTTTTAGTGACGTCATTACTGCAGGAACTAGAGGGATGTAGCCCAAACGGGTCGTTTTTTGTTGGCGAATTCTGTTAAATCAAATATCTCGCTTGGCATTGAACTTTGAGCTTTAGAATTTTACAGATATTATTTATACTCTAACAACAACATTACTTACTAACTGAAGTTTAAAAACATGGGATCACGAAGACCGGGACCTTTAAAAATTATTGCACACCTAATTTAAAGGGTCATATGATGCTTTTTTTATGTTTCATTTTCCTTTAGTGTGTAATGTATATGTTTCTGTAAAGATCCTCAAAGTTACAAAGGTCACAGTCTCCTGTAAAGTGATTTATTCTGTCTAACACAGAACATAGATCTAGAAATGATTAAAATGCCTTGACTGAAGTCCAGATATTAATTTCACAAATGTGTTCATCACAATGTGAAATATTAGCGTAATGCTGTTCAAAGGTTAACACAAAGAGAAGTCGAGTCTTCAGTGAGTTGTAGTGTTGTCTTCATGTTGTGGAGACGCTGTGTGTTTGGATTAGAAAGTTAACCCTCTTTGTTTGGATTCAGTGTTTAAGATTTATTAATAACTCTGTTCCTGAGCCATACGACCCAAAGGTTAGCTTGTGTACAGCACGCTTTATAAAGCAGCAGTGCATTTTCTCCCAGCTTCCTGTGTACAACATCAGATACACACACCTAAATACACTGTACACAAAATACAATAAACCACGCCTATATACACTGTACATTAAATACAATAAACCACACCTAAATACACTACGCATAAAATACAATAAACCACAGCTAAACACACTGTACATTAAATACATCAAAACACTCCTAAATAACTGTATTTTATGTTGGCACTTCAGGACATAAAGTTGTTACAGTGAAGAAGAAAAAATTATAACTTTGAGATTGTATTTGAAATGTAAGACGGTTGCAAATCTCTTTGAATAGATCAGTCAAATATTTGTAAAAATATATTTATTCTCACATTTGAAGTACTTTACAGAAATTGTTAAACAAACGTGAGTCTGTAAACAAGAATGACTGCTATGTTTAAAACTCTGCAGATGTTTCTGTGAAGGACTAGAGAGAATGTGTGTCAATATAAAACACAGATGAAGCTCCTGTAGAAAAGTTTCTCTTCTCTCTTTGTGTCATTAGTGTAAGATCAGGATCACATGTGTCTGTGAAGAGTGACCAGTCAAAGGATGGTAACATGCCTAACTTCAGTGAGAAAAAAACATCTATCAAAAGGTATTTATTATCTTTGACATTATAATGTTGTGTTGGCTTATTTCTCCACTAAGAAGCTTGTGATGGAAATGAATGAAATAACACAATAACTCACTGATTTCCTCTTTATTGAACTCAGTCTGGAGCTTCTTTCCAGTAACACAATCACACAAACAGACACAAGGAGGTATAAATTAACCATGGAAAATAGATCATGCAGCCAAACGTGAATATGTCTTTCCATCTATCCATAGTCATAGATGAACAAATGCATGTCTATACTGTGCTTCATTACCATCCTCAACAGTGAAGCTCTTTAAATGAGACTGAAGGAGCTCCTGTAGTAAAGTGTTTTGTTCTTTGTGTCATTAGTGTAAGATCAGACTCACATGTGTCCAGCTCTGTGTCTGTGAAGAGTGACCGGTCAAAGGATGGAGTACCAAACTTCAGTGAAGAAACAACATCACGAACCAAACGGTATTTGATCTGTTACTTATTTCTGTTTACACATAGTCTGTGTCCGAATGTGTGTAGCTGAATAATTATCTTATAACTATTAGTCCATACATTTACCACATTATTGTTCAAATACAAGATATTTTCCTCCTAAAAATGCAGTATTTTGATTTATTGTATTTACTATCAGGCTTCAGTATGAAACATTAGATCCAGATTTACAGTCTCACAGGAACCACAATAATTTTAGAGACAGTCTCCTGCAGATCTTCCAGGTAATAAAACACATTTTCAAGAATATTTAATAATAATAATCAATAAGAGTGTGACAGAACGTTTATTTCAGTTAAAGCCTATTTTAATTAATATTTACAACAAATAACTGTTTGTCTCAACTTGATTTTTGATGAATGTTTAATTACTGAATAAATAATTTTGACCAAATATAGGATTTTTTTTCTCTCATTCATTTTTGTCTCTTTGTAGGATCTTGAGAAGAAAATAATCACCTTTCTAAAAAATGAGCTGGACATGTTTAAGAAAATATTACAAAAAGAGGACAAGCAGTACTTTGTGAAGGACTTTAATGAGAACAGATGCAGTATGAAAGAAGCAGCTCTTGATCTCACGCTCTACTTCCTGAGAGAGATGAAGCAAGATGAAGCTGCTGATACTCTAGAAGGTAAGAGACTCATAATCATCCGTCAGATTGTCACTTATAAATGTTGAGAGAAAATAAGATTAAACAATATCTGTATTTTTGTTTCTGTTTAGATGAGCTGTTCTTCATTCATCAGCTAAAGTGTAGCCTAAAGAAGAAGTATCAATGTGTGTTTGAAGGAATTGCAAAGCAAGGTGACTCTACACTTCTGAAGAACATCTACACAGATCTCTATATCACTCAGGGTTGTAGTGAACAGGTCAATACTGAACATGAGGTGAGACAGATTGAAGTTGCTTCCAGACGTCATGAATCACAGGAGATACAGGTTGAGTGCAAACATTTGTTTGAAGCACCTGAACAAGACAAGCAGATCAGAACTGTACTGACAAAAGGAGTTGCTGGCATCGGAAAATCAGTCTCTGTGCAGAAGTTTGTTCTGGATTGGGCGGAAGGAAAAGAAAATCAAGATATCAGCTTCATATTTCCTCTTCCATTTAGAGAGATGAACTTAAAGGAGCAAGAAAAACTAAGTTTGATGGACCTTATAACTCAGTTTTTCCCAGAGACAAAAGGACTGAAGCTTACGAGAAGAAATCAGTTTAAAGTCTTGTTCATTCTTGATGGATTGGATGAATGTCGTCTTCCTGTAAACTTTAAGGATAATGAGACGTGGTCTGATGTTTCATCACCAGCCTCTCTGGATGTTCTCCTGACGAACCTCATCAAGGGAAATCTGCTTCCTTCTGCTCTCATCTGGATCACCAGCAGACCAGCAGCTGCCAGTAAGATTCCTCCTGACTGTATCGACCGGCTGACAGAGATACGAGGATTCAATGATGCACAAAAGGAGGAGTACTTCAGAAAAAGATTCACGGATGAGAATCAGGCCAAAGAAATCATTGATCATGTTAAACAATCAAAGAGTCTCTTTATCATGTGCCACATCCCAGTCTTCTGCTGGATTTCAGCCACTGTTCTCCAGAACATTTTAGAGGAGAAAAGAAATAATGTTGTGAAAAACAATCAGACTGATGATGTCTCCAAAACACTGCAGGAGTCAAATACTGAAGACACTCCTAAGACTCTGACACAAATGTACACACACTTCCTCAGATTTCAGATCCAGCAGAGCAGACGGAAGTATGATGGAGAACATACACCAGATGTTTCCTGGGATAAAGATGCCATCTTTTCACTGGGGAAACTGGCATTTGATCAGCTGGAAAGAAACAATGTGATCTTCTATGACACAGATCTGGAAGCCTGTGGTATTGACGTCTATAAGGCATCAGTGTACTCAGGCATGTGTACCCAGATCTTTAAGGAGGAAACAGGGATCACTCTTGGTACCATGTACTGCTTCGTTCACTTGAGCATTCAAGAGTTTATTGCAGCCCTTTATGCACATCTGTTTCTAGACATCAACAAGAAATATGTGTTTGGTCAAGACTCTACAGAACAGGAAAACAAAAGTGAAACCATGATTGATTTGCTCAAGACTGCAGTGGACAAGGCACTAGAGAGTGATAATGGACACCTGGATCTTTTTCTTCGCTTCCTCCTTGGTTTGTCACTCCAGTCCAATCAGACACTCTTACAGGGTCTGTTGACACATGAAGAAGACAACGAGCAGAGCAAAAAGGAAATAGTTCAGTACATCAAGCAGAAATTAGAGTCTAATCTGTCTCCAGAGAGATCCATCAATCTGTTCTACTGTCTGAATGAACTGAACGACCAAACTCTGGTGAAAGACATTCAGACCCACCTTAGCAAAGGAAGTCTCTCATCTGCTGATCTTTCACCTGCCCAGTGGTCTGCTTTGGTCTTTGTGTTGTTGACATCAGACGAGGAGTTGGAGGAGTTTGAGCTTCAGAAATTCAAGAAATCAGACGAGTGTCTCATTAGATTATCAACAGTCATCAAAACCTGCAAAAGAGCTCTGTAAGTTATTTAATATATCTTGTCATGTTTTGTTCTCATCTTAAAATTGCATTAATCTACACTGATACTAGGGGTGAAACGTTCAACTTTTTCATGGTTCGGTTTGTATCATGGGTTTATGATAACGGTTTCGGTACAGTTCGGTATGTGCGAAAATAAGAATATTCTAACTACAAACAACAGCACAAATAAATAAAATGGAGATATAAATAAAAGATTTGTATTAGATATAAAAAAATAAACAGTGATTTTCAAGGCAAGGCAAGTTTATTTATATAGCACATTTCGTACACAATGGTAATTCAAAGTGCTTTACATAAAATAAAGTAAAATAATCATGAAGAACAAAAATAAAACAAGCAATTTTAAAACTTTGAAAATATTAAAAAATTTACTTATTTAAAATGATTTTAAGACAGAAATAGAAAATGATTTTACATAAAATTTATTTAATATGTAAAATACAGTGCAATCAGTTTGGACATCGCACAGTGCTCATTCAGTAGATGCACAGCTAAACAGATGCGTTTTGAGTCTAGATTTAAATGTGACTAGTGTTTTAGCACATCTGATCTCTTCTGGAAGCTGATTCCAACTGCGAGCAGCATAGAAGCTAGAGGCGGACTCCCCTTGTTTTGTGTGAACTCTTGGTATTTCTAACTGACTCGATCCTAATGATCTGAGTGCTGTGTTAGGTTTATATTCAGTGAACATATCTGCAATGTATTTCGGTCCTAGGCCACTGAGTGACTTATAGGTCCCTATCATACACCCGGCGCAATGCAACGCAAGGTGCAGTGCAAGTGTGTTTGCTAGTTTCAGTCTGGCGCCATTCGCATTTTACCGTCCAGCACAGTGCGCGTTGACTTTGCTTATTACACACAGGGATGCGCATCACACAAATATGCCAAATATTAAAAACAAAAGGATTACAGTGAAAATAATATTATTGTGTAGGCTACATAATATAAAAATTTAAGGAATGATAGTCATTGAATGTATTAGAATTAGGCTACCTATTTGCTATTCAGCCTATTGCTACTTATAATGATGAATGAAATTGGTGAATTTATTGAACAATTGTGCCAATACACACACATATTTATTAACTAACTCATCGTGCGGAGCTTTGGTGGATTCCTGCTTGTCCCATAGATGATCTGCTCGCGCGCTTTAACTTTGCGCATTAGCAAATCGGTTTCTTTGCTTGAGAAGCGTTCAGCTTTTCCGACAACAAATTCCGCCATGTAAATAGTGACATGCCATGGTGCGAGCACATCTCGCTCTTAAAGGGAATGGGAGATGACACTCTGATTGGTTTATTGAACGTTACGCCCCTTACTTATTAAGAGAATAGGGACAACCCATTCCAAAAATGCGCCCGGTGCACGGACCATTTTCCGTCATTAAAATAGCAAGAGTGGATTTGGACATGCCCTGAGTGCACCTGCACTGTGCACTTTATACTTCGCATTTAGATCATTTAAATGCATGCTGAACACTGCCATATATTATTATTATTTTTTTTATATGTAGCCTGTCTTTTTTGCTTGCATTTTTGGCCATTTTTCTCTTCGATAATTTGCAGATGTCGGTGCATACCTACACTGAACAAAATTATAAAAGCAACACTTTTTTTGTTTTTGTCCCCATTTGTCATGAGCTGAGCTCAGAGATCTAAGACTTTTTCTGTGTACACAAAAGGCCTATTTCTCTCAAATATTCTTCAAAAGTCAAGTCACCTTTATTTATATAGCGCTTTAACCCTCTAAGCTCCAAAGTCGCAAAATTGCGACAAGACGTCATACTTAATAAAATAGACTGTAGTTCCTTATATGGTGTAATATCTCAATTGTATTCCCTTCCACTAGATGGCAGACATGTAGTACTTTGATTCTAAACCAACATTACATCATGTTTCTGTTCAAATTGTTCGAGGAAATAGCAGAGCAAATGAGCTCTCATGTCATTGATGCGGAAGCAATTAATTTCATAGCGTGAGTGTAAATGGTGAGATTTATGAGAGAAAATCGCCAGATGGCTAATAGAAAGTTGTACCGTGAGGATTTGTTGGAAATGTTGTTCGCCGATTCTGACTGAAGGGGAATATTTGCCTTTTGTAAATGACGATCGCGCTTCTCGCGGTACATCTTCGCAGCGCAATGGTGCCACTGTGCAAGGCGAGAGTGTTCACGAAGCACAAACAAGCGATCATTTCGACACTTTGCTCAACGGGGATGCGGGTGGCAGAGGTGAACGTGGTCATAGTGTCCATAGGAGAGCTGTTGCTGATCGCGCACGCTCTAATGCGCGGCCGGCAGACAGTACAGGTGCAGTCAGTGTGGAGAAGGTGCGCTCTGCGCTGCGTCATGCAATGAATGAGAGGAACCATACTCTCAAGAGCTACGAACTGTCACATAGATACCTGATTGGGCAGATAGCTGGTCAACTGATCAAAAAATAGGCACATGTATTTTACTATGGCACAGTAATATAGTAATAATGTACTACTTTTCCCATTTCTTTTCTGATCATTTGGAATGAGAATAAAAAAATGAAATAAAAACCAACAACAACGATCAAATACAAAAAAAAAGAAAGAAAAAAAACTTGAAAATAAGTTCAAACATCCATTCAATATTTATTATTTCCTGAATATTACTGATGAACTGATCAAAAAGTAGGCTACTGTTCACATGTGTTTTACTACTATATAGTGTAGTAATATAGTAATAATTTAGTACATTGTCATGTTTTATTGTTGGCTTCCTCTTTTCTGATAAGTTGGAATGAGGATAAAAAAGACACACACACAAACATGCAAATATGTTCAAACATCAATTCAATATCTAATATTTACTGAATATTATGAAATTCAATTCAATTCAAGTTTAATTCAATTCAAGTGTATTTGTATAGCGCTTTTTACAATACAAATCGTTACAAAGCAACTTTACAGAAAATTATGTTTCTACAATATTTAGTAATAGCTTATAAATTTGTAGATGGCCGCCCCTGGTGACGTCATTATGTAATATGCAAATTAGATGAGTATAGTTACACCCCACATAAACTTTCGATCATGCCAAACATTTTTCTAATTGAAAGTATATCTCTATCTTTAAGCCCTTTTAAGCCACAAGCTTTTGAAATCTTGATGTCAAAATACAACATTTTTTCCAAAAAACCCTGGCGCCTTAAGGGTTAAACAAAATGCATTGCGTCAAAGCAACTGAACA
The DNA here is from genome assembly GCF_003368295.1 of Carassius auratus. NCBI lineage: Eukaryota > Metazoa > Chordata > Actinopteri > Cypriniformes > Cyprinidae > Carassius > Carassius auratus. Next base: position 177,944 of record NW_020524586.1, read on the forward strand.
ACATTCATTAGGAAAACATTGTGCCAATAATGGAAAAGGACAGTTTAAAGCAGTTCATCATTGAATTCAGTGATGTCATCTCTGTTCAGTTTAAATAGTGTCTGTGCATTTATTTGCAATCAAGTCAACAATATCGCTGTAGATGAAGTGACCCCAGCTAAGCAATCTAGAGGTGACAGCGGCAAGAAACCGAAACCCATCGGTGACAGAATGGAGAAAAAAACCTTGGAGAATCCAGGCTCAGTTTGGGGGGCCAGTTCTCCTCTGACCAGACGAAACCAGTAGTTCAATTCCAGGCTGCAGCAAAGTCAGATTGTGCAGAAGAATCATCTGTTCCTGTGGTCTTGTCCTGATGTTCATCTGAGACAAGGTCTTTACAGGGGATCTGTATCTGGGGCTCTTGTTGTCCTGGTCTCCACTCTCTTTCAGGGATGTATAGTTCCTTTCTAGGTGCTGATCCACCATCTGGTCTGGATACAGACTGGATCTGGTGGCTACGGTGACCTCGGAACAAGAGAGAAACAGACTAATATTAGCGTAGATGCCATTCTTCTAATGATGTAGCAAGTACATCGGGTGGTATGGGAAGTGTTCCCGGTTCCAGTTTACATAATTAATGCAGCCTAAAAATTATTTAACGGATTTGGATATTAAAAGCATATTAGTATGTTATGTGTAAGCCAGGTTAAAGAGATGGGTCTTTAATCTAGATTTAAACTGCAAGAGTGTGTCTGCCTCCCGAACAATGTTAGGTAGGTTATTCCAGAGTTTAGGCGCCAAATAGGAAAAGGATCTGCCACCCGCAGTTGATTTTTATATTCTAGGTATTATCAAATTGCCTGAGTTTTGAGAACGTAGTGGACGTAGAGGATTATAATGTAAAAGGAGCTCATTCAAATACTGAGGTGCAAAACTATTCAGGTCTTTAAAGTAATAAGCAATATTTTAAAATCTATACGATGTTTGATAGGGAGCCAGTGCAGTGTTGACAGGACCGGGCTAATATGGTCATACATCCTGGTTCTAGTAAGAACTCTTGCTGCTGCATTTTTGACTTGATGTAGTATGTTTACTAAGCGTGCAGAACAACCACCCAATAAAGCATTAAAATAATCTAACCTTGAGGTCATAAATGCATGGATTAACATTATGACATGCAGAGTTTTTATGTTCTATAATTAACACCTCTGTTTTTTTCTGAATTTAGCAGTAAGAAATTACTCGTCATCCAATTTTTTATATCGACTATGCATTCCATTAGTTTTTCAAATTGGTGTGTTTCACCGGGCCGCGAAGAAATATAGAGCTGAGTATCATCAGCATAACAGTGAAAGCTAAAAGCATGTTTCCTGATGATATCTCCCAAGGGTAACATATAAAGCGTGAAGAGTAGCGGCCCTAGTACTGAGCTTTGAGGTACTCCATACTGCACTTGTGATCAATATGATACATCTTTTTACACTGCTACGAACTGATGACGGTCATAAAAGTACGATTTAAACCATGCTAATGCACTTCCATTAATGCCAACATGTGTTCAAGTCTATGCAAAAGAATGTTGTGGTCAATTGTGTCAAACGCAGCACTAAGATCCAATAAAACTAATAAGAGAGATACAACCACGATCAGATGATAAGAGCAGGTCATTTGTAACTCTAAGGAGAGCAGTCTCAGTACTATGATACGGTCTAAATCTTGACTGGAAATCCTCACATATACCATTTTTCTCTAAGAAGGAATATAATTGTGAGGATACCACCTTTTCTAGTATCTTGGACAGAAAAGGGAGTTTCGAGATTGGTCTATAATTAACTAGTTCTTTGGGGTCAAATTGTCATTTTTTATGAGAGGCTTAAAAAACAGCCAGTTTGAAGGTTTTGGGGACATATCCTAATGACAATGAGGAATTATTAATAGTCAAAAGAGGACCTATGACTTCTGGAAGCACCTCTTTTAGGAACTTAGATAGTATAGGGTCTAACATACATGTTATTGGTTTAGATGATTTAACAAGTTTATACAATTCTTCCTCTCCTATAGTAGAGAATGAGTGGAACTGTTCCTCAGGGGGTCTATAGTGCACTGTCTGATGTGATACTGTAGCTGACGGCTGAATGGTTGCAATTTTATCTCTAATAGTATCGATTTTAGAAGTAAAGTAGTTCATAAAGTCATTACTGCTGTGGTGTTGGGAAATGTAAACACTTGTTGAGGCTTTATTTTTCGTTAATTTAGCCACTGTATTGAATACATACCTGGGGTTATGTTTGTTTTCTTCTAAAAGAGAAGAAAACTAATCAGATCTAGCAGTGTTTAATGCTTTTCTGTAGGATATGCTACTTTCCCGGCAAGCAATACGTAATACCTCTAGTTTTGTTTTCCTCCAGCTGCGCTCCATTTTCCGGGCTGCTCTCTTTAGGGTGCGAGTATGCTCATTATACCATGGTGTCAAACTGTTTTCCTTAACCTTCCTTAAGTGTAAAGGAGCAACTGTATTTAAAGTGCTAGAAAAGAGAGAGTCCATAGTTTCTGTTACATCATCAAGTTGTTCTGACGTTTTGGATATGCTAAGGAATTTGGATACATCAGGAAGATAACTTAAAAAGCAGTCTTCAGGGATTAAAGTTCTCCGTCGTTACGACGGATTTCCGTTAATTGTAGCGAGTCATCGACGGATTTCCGTCAATTACACTGTTCCGCCTGTCCTTAATGTTTTAAATTCACTTTTCATAATTTTAATGCTGTATATATAGGCTTACATTTCTCAAATAGTGTAATAAATGTCTTAATTTTAGTTTAAATAGGTCTTAAATTAAGGAAAGACAAAGTGTATTCAGCCTGCTGAGGAGGATGTGATCAAAGCCTGGAGTGGAGCGAATGCACGTTCCTCTCTTCACTATAAGCGTTTTGTTATCACTCCGGTATGGATCCACTCCGGGTTTTGGTTTAGTTTTGAAGAAGTACATGTCAGGCTACGGCTGAGGTATAATTACATTTAAGATAGCATGGACACACTTATAATGCAGGAAGGCTCCGATGTTTCGGAGATTGATAAAAGTGTAAAAAATAAATGGAGATGGGCTTGGCTTAGCGAAATTGGGAAGAATGGCAAGCCTTTTAGTTCGTGGGCTAAAAAAATCAAACAACCAGGTACGTGTCTTTGCACAGTATGCCACAGGAAATTTCAATATGGCAATAATGGCAAAAAAGTGCTAGCTCGCCATCAATCAGAAGCTAGTCACAATGCTGCCGTTCGTGCTCTACAGTACACATGCTCCCTGCCTGGTGCGACAAGTACCACAACGGAGATTCATGCATCTATGGCCGACCGTGTGTGCGATGTAAAAGTGCGCATATGTTCTTTCATAGCGGAGCATGACCTGTCGTTCACAGTCTCACACCGTGTCAAGGTATATATTTTTTCAAAGATTACAAATAGCTTTTAAAATATGCAAACTGGCAATATTAAAGCGGTTTAATCTCCCCTTAAAACGCTATTGGTCTCGACTATTTAAATAAAGTGTTTGTTAAAGGAATATGGCTTGGCCTGAAAAATGTTCAGTCAGAAGATTTTTTTTCACTTTAATCCCTCAGTCTTTTGTGGTAGAAGTGATGGTTCTTCGATACTTGTAACAAGAAGTAGAGTTTACAATTTTGGCTATATGAAGTTTGCAGGTTGCAGAACTAAATAATGATCTGAGATATCGTCACTTGGCTGAATAATTTCAACACTATCAACAATAATTCCATGTGACAGTATTAAATCTAGAGTAGGTCCTGAAACGTGTTGTCTAACACCAATAGAGTTCAGAATGTCTATAAATGCTGATCCCAATGCATCTTTTTCATTATCGACATGGATATTAAAATCACCAACTATTAAAACTTTATCTGCAGCCAGAACTAACTTGGATGTAAAATCACCAAACTCTGTATGGTGCCCTGGTGGCCTGTATACAGTAGCCAGTACAAACATAACAGGGGATTTATCATTAACATTTGTTTCTCTGGATAATGTTATATGTAGCACCATTATTTCAAACGAGTTATACTTGAAGCCTGCCCTCTGAGAAATCCTGAAAACGTTGTTATAAATTGAAGCAACACCTCCCCCTTTGCCTTTTAGACGCGGCTCGTGTTTATAACAATAATCTTGGGGGGTGGACTCATTTAAAATAATGTAATCATCAGGTTTTAGCCAGGTTTCTGTCAAGCAGAGCACATCTATATTATGATCAGTTATCATATTATTTACAAAAAGTGTTTTCGTAGAAAGGGATCTGATATTCAGTAAGCCAAGCTTTATCATTTGTTTATCCATATTGCATTTGTTTTTTATTTGTTGAACCTCAATTAAATTGTTAACCTTAACTTGGTTTGGACGTTTTTTGTATTTTCTAGTTCGGGGAACAGACACAGTCTCTATAGTGTGATATCTAGGTGAAAGAGTCTCTATGTGCTGAGAATTAGCTGACCTCTGTGACATGAGACAGCTAGCAAACGGTCGGTTTAGCCAGTCTGTCTGCTTCCTGACCTGGGCCCCAGTTAGTCAAGTACAAACACTAAGACTATTGCCATATTTCTAGAGAGAAGAGTGGCGCCACCCCAAGAGGGGTGAAGACCATCTATGGGATTTAAATCCTGCCATGATTCAAAACTGAAAATACAGTGCTGAAAGGTTGAAACTAAGTGTTCGAAAACTCAAAATCTTACAAAAAAAAGTTTCGCAAGTTCGAAAAATAAGATTTGCAAGCTTGCAAAATGTAAAAAAAAATAAAAATATCTCTGCAAACATTATGTTGTTTTTGAGATTTCCTTCTTCAGAACTGCAACTTTTTTTTACGATGTTGCGCAAAGAATTTTTCAGAGTTTCAAATTTGTCAGTGTTCTTCTCCCACTGTATTAGATTGTTTTCCAGGTTTGAAACCTTGTAAATGGTGATCTGAAAACTGGTGTCTGAATGTGTGAAAAAAAGTTTTGAAACTCTGAAAACAGAGCTTTGCAGGCTTGCAAAGTGGTAAAAAAAAATGTAATCTCTTCAAACATCATTTTGTTTTTGAGTTTTCCTTCTTCAGAAGTGCAACACTCTTTTTAATGGTGTTGTGCAATCATTTTTTCAGGGTTTCGAATTTGTCACTGTTCTCCCAGTGTATAGTTTGTTTTCAAGATTTGAAACTCTGTAAATAGTGATCTGAAAACTTGTGTGCAAATAGGTGAAAAAAAGTTTTGAAACTCTGAAAACAGAGGTTCGAAAGGGCGAAATTTATTACATGACATTACATTTGCCCTCCTATGCAGACTTTTTTCAGAGCCGAGTTTACAACACCCACTTTGCGGAGATACGCTCACACAGTTGTGAGTTTGCGACTCACGTGATTTGTGGCAGTGTTGTCACGCAGCTCTGCTCTGAAACTCTGAAATTCAGACTAAGCGAAAATGAAGCTTCGCAACCTCGTAACAAAAAAAAAAAAGCCTGGAGGGAGGGCCTTCTGCTCTTGGCCAATGCTTTGCTGTCTGCTGACGTACAGTCCAATCACAAGTCGTATTTATCTGAAAGGTGGGATTGACCGACTGCTCCGCCAATGACAAAAGCGCACAGGATACGCAAACAGAGAATGCGCAGATTTCTGGCCACAAGACGTCCCGGATGGCTTGCGGTCTGGTTCTAAAATAAGGTTACCAACTTTTCGCTGGAATTCACCGTACAATTGCCATCAGTCTGCGTATAAATAACATGACTTTACACTTTCTAGTTGCGTGTAATGCATACGCCAAATGCCATTTTTGCGTGCATATGATACGCCAATACTTCACATTAATTTCGGTGGAGAGCAGATGCGTCCAAATAACACGCATCATCTTCAGCGACAGTGACGTCACCAGCGAGGATCGTCCAGTTCACCTGATGCGCGTACACCTTCAAACAGGTAAGCAAGGGTAAACATCTTTTTTTTCTTCTTCTTTTTGTAATGATATCACGTGGTTAACCGTATTGTTTTAATTATTTCATTATTTCTGCATCACGTTAGACAGGGTCGTGTTTTAAAGAGCAGTTTATGCTCAAATTATGGGTCAGGGGGCTGCTCAGCTAGCCTACCATTGTCATTAGCCTAAGCTAACCTGTAGGCCTACTGTATATAGACCTGTTGCAGTTTTAAATAAATAATGATGTGACATGGGTCTTCAGCTTTTAGACATGACTGATACAAGCACAATAAAGCACCCAACCCAATATCGCGTGATAATCGTGATCGTGTAAAAAGTCCACACATTTAGCATATTTTTACAATACTAGTCTAACTTTTCTTGACCACGTCATGTGTAGCCAATACACAGTAACTACAGCATATTTACCATGCTTCTCCTACTGTAACCGTAGTTTTACTGTGGTATTTGTAGTTACTAACGCACAATAACCACAACATTTACCAGGATTTTACCACAGTAATTGTGTTTTTACTCTACACTATTTGTAAAGCACAGTAACCACTAAGTTTGCCATGCCTTTAATATCTTTTTGTGAAGTAATTGTAATTCATTCTTTTTTCTGTTTTGCAGTTACGTCGGATTACATGCTCCACAACAACCTGTAATCCAGCAGATCTTTAAAGAAGCCATCTCTTGTAAAATCTCTCTCTGTCTCTCTCTCTCTCTCGTCATTTCCGGTGCGACTGAGTGTGAGTGGACGGGGTGTTTGTGAGTGTGGAGCTGAGTGCTGTGAGTCTTTTCTTTTTTTCCTTCCACCTTTGCTGCTCTGTTTCTTTATTTGTTGCAAGGGTTTTAGTTGTTCTAAGTTTACTCCTCGGGCCGCGTGTCTCCCGTTCGCGAGAGCATGTCGGCCCCACGCCAGCAGGTGTTGGGTTCGCTCACCCGGCGGCACGCAGTGAAGGTGGCGGCCGCGGTGAGTGTGGAGGCGTGCTGCCTGGCCATAGGGAATGCCGTGGGGCATGAGAGCGTGTTATCGGCCTCTAGGATGAACAGTGCGGTGGTGGTTTTTCTTGACTCGATTGATAAAGCCAATGAGTTGGTAGAACAGGGGATAGTTGTTGATAATGAACTTGTCCCTGTTCTTCCCCTTGCGTTACCAGCCAAGCGAGTCACTTTATCCAATGTCCCACCTTTCATGAGTGATGACATTCTGAGTCAAGCGCTGTCGCGCTATGGCAAATTAGTGTCCCGAATAAAGAAGATCTCTATCAGTAGCGATTCGCCTTTGTTAAAACATGTTGTTTCTTTTAGGCGTTTTGTCTATATGATCGTTAATGATGATACTGAACTTGATTTGTCACTTAACTTTCGAGTTGATGATTACGATTATATTGTGTTTGTTACCACTGCTAAAATTAAGTGTTTTGGCTGCGGCCTGCTGGGTCATTTAGTACGAAACTGTCCGGACAAAAATGTTGAAAATGAGACACCGATTGCAGATGGAATTTCAGCAAGCGTTGAGGCGGCTGTCGCCACCGGTGTTGCCGAGGCGGTGTTGCCGGAGTCGGGCTCTGTTGTGGCGGCGACAGCGGCGGGTTCTCCCGCTGAGGATGTGGCTAGGCCATCCGCTGCGCGGCATGAGTACTCGCACTCGGAGTCCACCGGTGCGATTTTAGAAGACGATATGGTGGTTTCAGAAAGTTTAGAACTGCCTCAGGGAAACATAATTAAGGACACGGTTTCGGATATGATTTGTGAGACGGATTGCGCTAGTTTGGATGTTCAAGAGACGGTGTTTAAAGCTCCGTTAAAAAGAAAAAAGAGCGACAGGGTTAGTGAGGCTAAAATTAGCAAGAAAAGTGTTGAGGAGGATGTTGAGGAAACAGGCAGTGATGGTGAGTCTTCTGACTCCAGTGCATCTCTTTCACAGAGCGACTTTATTGGTCGCAGTTATGAGCTCGATGATATTAAATTATTTCTTAGAGCGACTAAAAACAAGAGAGGTGTGCGTGTCCAGGAATATTTTCCAGACCTCAAACAGTTTGTTGATAAAACGAAAAATTTCATGGCAGAGAGCTGCTTCACTAATAAAGAAGTGTACCGCTTAAAGAAAATTGTGCGGAATGTTAACATCGCCCTGAGTAACGATGATGGTTAATTTGGGGGGCACGATGATCAACGCTCTTTATTTATATGGGCTGGTCTTACTTTTCTTCTCCCTACTAATGAGTGAAGTCCATTTAGCTACCCTAAACGTTAATGGCGCTAGAGATGCTCGTAAGAGAGTAATGGTGTACGAAATTATTAAGCAAAGAAATATCAGTGTTGCTTTTCTGCAAGAAACCCACAGTGACCAAAAAAATGCTGCTGACTGGGGGAGAGAATTTGATGGTGTCTCTGTTTTGAGCCATAATTCCTCAGTAAGTGGGGGAGTTGCTATTTTATTTAATAGGAATTTCGTTCCTATTTCATATGATGTTGATGAAATTGTTAAAGGAAGGCTCTTAAAAGTCAGAGCATGTTTTGAAAATCATGTGTTTGTTTTTATGTGTGTCTATACTCCTGCTGCACCTTTGGAAAGAATGTTATTTTTAGATACTTTGTGTTTGTCTTTACAAAACTGCTGTTCTGAGGAATTTTTATTTTTGGGTGGTGATTTTAATTGTACTGAGCTGAACTTGGACAGGAATCACATGGAGCCACATTTGGCCTCACGCAAACGTCTTATACATACTATTAAAAAATATGACTTATGTGATGTTTGGAGATCTTTAAATAAGGATGAAAGGTAATATACCTGGGCACATTCACGGGATAATGTTATGTCTTTAGCTAGGTTGGACAGGTTTTATTGTTTTAAGTATCATTTTAGTATTTTTAATAGGTGTTACATTACGCCTGTTGGTTTTACGGACCACAGTATGGTGCATTGTATATTTATTGTAAGTACTGTTAAGCCAAAGAGTGCTTACTGGCACTTTAATAACAATTTGTTACAAGATGAGTTTTTTTAAAGAATCTTTTAAGTTTTTTTGGGAAGCCCATAGGAAAACAAAGCCTGGTTTTTCCTCTGTGCAACAGTGGTGGGATGTGGGTAAAGTTCAAATAAAGCAGTTTACTCAGCAATACACTCTCAATGTCACTAAGGAGTTGACTCGTTCCTTAGATTTTTTAGAAAAAGAGATAATTGAACTTGAATCTTTAGCTCACTCTACCGGTGACCCTTGTTTTTTAGAAGTTTATTCAAAGAAAAAGGCCCAGATGTCTGACCTACTTGGGTATAAAACACAAGGTGCTTTGGTCCGTTCACGTTTTCAAAATATAGATCAGATGGATGCACCATCTAAATATTTTTTTAATCTAGAAAAAAAGAATGGGCAGAAACGGCTGATCCATGCATTGTGTTCTGAGAATGGAGTGCTTTTATCGGATCCGGCTGAGATTCGGCAGAGAGCAGTCCTTTTTTATCAAGATTTGTATAGGAGTGAACTGAAGTCTGGCATATGCAAGGAGAACAGTTTCCTTGAAAACCTGCCAAAGGTGTCAGAAGAGGCCAATGGCGACCTCTCAAAGAGCCTGACCCTGGGTGAGCTTTACAAGGCCCTGCAGAGTATGGAGTCTGGGAGAGCACCTGGAATAGATGGCCTCCCTGTTGACTTCTACAAGACTTTTTGGGTAGAGATGGGTGTAGATCTTCTCGAGGTGCTCAATGACTGTTTGTCAAAGGGCAGATTGCCGTTGAGCTGCCGAAGAGCAGTAATCACCCTACTCCCAAAAAAAGGGGACCTGACTGATACAAGAAACTGGCGTCCGGTTTCACTCCTCTGCAATGAATATAAACTTTTATCTAAGGCTTTGGCTAACAGACTGGCTGGTGTTTTAGATCAGGTCATCCATCCGGATCAAACGTACTGTGTTCCTGGTAGGTCCATTTTTGATAATATTTCTTTTATTCGTGATATTTTTTATGTTTCTAAATTATTGAATATTAACTGTGGCCTAGTTTTTTTGGACCAAGAAAAGGCTTTTGATAGAGTTGAGCATTCTTATTTATGGAGTACTCTATCAGCTTTTGGTTTTTGTGAAAGTTTTGTTGATATGATTAGAGTACTCTATTGTGATGTTGAGAGTGTGCTGAAAATAAACGGTGGCTTATGTGCTCCATTCCGAGTCCTTAGGGGAATCAGACAAGGTTGTTCCCTGTCTGGTATGTTGTATTCTTTGGCCATTGAGCCTTTGCTTCAACAGATAAGAAGTAAACTGTGTGGTTTGTCCTTACCAGTGTGTGATAACAAATTTTATTTGTCAGCATATGCTGATGATATTGTTGTTTTACTCAACAATCAGAGTGATGTACATGTTTTATTTAATTTATTTGAAGATTTTAAACAGTTGTCATCTGCTAAGGTTAACTGGAAAAAAAGTGAAGCAATACTCTTAGGGCAATGGGCTGAGGGGATACCTCATCTTCCTGCTGGGTTGTTTTGGGGAAGAGGGGGCGTAAAATATTTAGGGGTGTTTTTAGGGGATGAAAGTGCCTTACAAAAGAATTGGGAAGGGTTTTTAGGTAAGTTTCAAAGCCGTTTGGACAAATGGCAGTGGTTGTTGCCAAATATGTCTTACAGAGGACGGGCTCTCATTGCTAACAATTTAATAGCCTCCTCACTTTGGCACAGACTGGCATGTGTGGATCCCTCACCACAATTTTTAACGGAAGCTCAAGCTCTTCTGGTAAATTTCTTTTGGGACAAGCTACATTGGACTTCAAAAAGTATTTTGTTTCTTCCTAAGGAAGAGGGTGGACAAGGACTGATTCATCTACAAAGTAGGTGTGCTGCTTTTCGGTTGCAGTTTGTGAAGAGATTTCTTGATGGACCTGTGCATATTGGGTGGCGTGCTGTTTGTTGCACCATTTTGCGCACTGTGGGAAGCTTTGGACTGGACAAACCTCTGTTTTTAATGAAGACAACCAAATTGGATTTATCAGGACTGCCTGCCTTCTATCAGAGCATCTTTAAAGTGTGGGGTCTTTTTCGAGTTCAAAAGACTGAGAACTTTTCCTCACTCCATTGGTTACTTCAAGAACCCTTAATTTCTGGGGCTCGTCTGGATGTCACCGCTCATTGTAATCTATCTGGGTTTAGTTTCTTGCTCCAGAAATCTAGAGTGTTTACTTTGGGCCATTTGTTGGCTTTAACTGGACCTAATTTTGAAAACTTTGATGTAGCTTCAAAACATTTGGGATTTAGGTCTGATCGGCTATTTTGTCAGTTTTTGACTAGTTTGAAACTCTGTCTAACTGCTGAGGAAAAAAGCCTCTTGGATGATTTCTTCACTGGGGCCAGTACCCCTGACATTGATGACCTTTTCCCATGTTTAATTGTTCAACCTAATTTTGGTGATTGTACTAGTCTTTTTTTTAAATCATGTGAATCTCTTTCTTTGGATCTCTTGTCATGTGAAGGTAAAAAGTTGTATAAAGTGTGTGTTTTGGTTCTTAATAAGAGTATTCTTGAAACAAAAACTGACACACCATGGTGCTCTGTTCTCAGACTGAGAAATGATGTTAGACCGGAATGGAGATCGTTATATAAGCCACCTTTGTCTAAGAGGGTAGGTGATTTGCAGTGGAGAATTCTTCACGGTGTCATCGCGGTTAATTCTTTCGTGTCTGTGCTGAATCCAGAAGTCAGTCCTGCTTGCCCCTTTTGTACACAAAGGGAGACAATTTTTCATGCGTTCATGTACTGTTCCAGATTGGAACCTTTGTTCACGAAGTTAAGAGAGTTATTTTGGAGGTTGAGTGAAAGGTTTGATATCGAGACTTTCATTCTGGGTTTCAAATATTCTCGAGGAAAACTGTTTGTATGCCAGCTTATGAATTTTATTATTGGGCAAGCTAAAATGGCCATCTATGCCAGCAGAAAAAGAAGAATACAGCAAGAATCATGTGATATCAATGTGTGCTTTTCAAGTTTGGTAAAGTCTAGAGTTCTGATAGATTTTCGCTTCTATAAAAACATGCAAAGCCTTAACATTTTTGAAACAATATGGTGCAGTAATGGAGCTCTTTGTGAGTTATCTGAAGGGAACTTGGTTTTCTTTTTGTGATGAGTATGATTGTGTATGTGCAATGTGTTGTACTTAATTTGTTTTTTGTTTTATTTTTTGTGAGGAGGGGGGGATGTTTGTTGTGAGATAATTGAGTGTTTATAAAAAAAAAAAAAAAAAAAAAAAAAAAAGTTAATAAAGCTTTGTTAAAATCAAATCAATCTCTCTCTCTCTCTCTCTCTCTCTCTCTCTCTCTCTCTCGCTCTGCTAGAATTAACAGGGAACTTCAACTCCACGCTCCCAATGCTGATATTGAAGAAGCTGTCAAGGGGGCTGAACAAGTCCTTCAAAGGATCAACCCTTCACAGGTAATGTTGAAGACTCTTAGTTATAACTGATTTGCTTTAATGAACGCATCCTTATATTATGTGTTAATCAAATATTTTGATCACAGATCATTTTAACACACTGTCTCAACATGTTTATATTTCAGGAAGGCCTGTCATGAGATTTGAATTTGACCATCTTGTGCATTTATGAAGAAGACCAAAAGCTGCAAAGGCAAACACTTGCAATGGTACGTCTGTGCGTCTGAGCACCTTGACTGAACCTTACTGCAGATACATTTTTCTCAGCATTTGATGTTTCTTAAATTTTGGTTCACTTAGCCCATCAGGAAGAACAGTCAACAAAGAGCATGTTGTAGTAGTAATAATTCATACAATAATCATATTATATTGCACAAGCGTACTTGTACAAAATTCTACAACTTTTACTCCTACTGCCTGTTATCGGCCATTACCACAACTCCCATCAGATTGTGCCCATTGTAAGAGTGTTTATATCATGAAGTTTAAATGAAGTCCATTGTATTCTTTATTAATCTTTACAAATTGGTGCCGCCTCTTCCTGTTTCAACAGTACATGATATCTGTCCACACCTCATAGTCTGCCTTTCTTTCTATGGTGATGTTACTGAACACATCTGTCTTAGAAGCAAGAGAATGGAAATCCTAGTTTAACTTTTCAAGTGCTACAAATCAGATCTTCAATGAATTTGGGCAAATCAGATCACTTAAAGCTGTTCACACAAAGACCAATAACTATAATGAGAAGTATTTTAGCATCCACACCAACAGAAGATACTTCTCTGACTACGTTTACATGCTGTTAAAATTTGGGTTTTGGTCGGGTTAAGGTCACTATTTGGGTTTCTGAAACATTCATATATCCCGATGTAAACAGCGACGCACGGTTAGCGTCTGGACGTAATACACAATATGCGTCATTTCCGATTCTTCTTCCTGTATCCAAAGACTCAAAAGACCAAGATTCCTTGCGAATAGAACATGCGCAGAACACACATTTTGATGGGGATATGCCGAAACGCGTTTACAAGACCAAATATTCGGGTTAGAAAAGGTGTACCCCAGGTATAATATCCCGGTTTTTAAATATAAGCATAATCCGGGTTTTTGCCGGTGTTTACATGGCCGTGCGCGACCGGGTTATTGCTAATATCCCGGTTTTTAACGGGTTATTGGCTGCATGTAAACGTAGTCTCTGTTTACTGTTGTGCACACTGCAGTTACAGTATGTTGTATTCTGCCATTTGTTGTTGTCAGTGTTTTTGTTGTTCATAATGTGATAAATTATCTTTGTTTCTTCTTGCAGGATTTCTCACAGATTACTTAATCATTCTTCATCAGCTCTTCACAATATCAGCCCATTCAAAAGCTTCCAGATCTTCCTCTCTTGTGTGACACATCTGCTCTCAGTCCTTTACTGCCAACTTCCAGTCTTAGCATTTCTGCTTGTATAAATTTTTCCTCTACATTCATCACTCCAATCTCTACTATAAGCACTCCTGTCACTCTCACTATATATATATATATATATATATATATATATATATATACACACACACACACACACACACACACACACACACACACACACACATAATAATAATAATAATAATAATAATAATAATAATAATTATTATTATTATTATTAACAATTTATTTGTTTTGCATTTATTCACAATAGAAGCAAACAATGATTACAGGATATATATTTTTAAAGGTGATAATTGTAAAATATTGAATCATTGTTCTTAATCATTTTTGCCTATTTGTTTGATAAAGGGAAAAAAATAATATATGTTTAACTGTAGCCTTGATTATTCTTTGGCATCTTTTGTCAGGATTTTTGTAAACCAATTTCCTTTTTATTTTTGAATATTAAACTTATGTTTTTTGCAGGGAGTTTCTGTTGCGATTTTGTTTGTTTGTTTTCACTTAGTTACCTCTATGCATTTTTTTTTATCAACTTTTTTTTCATAGTGGAATAAACTGGAGAGAGACTGTTCTGGGCACTGTGTTTGGGAAAAAAAACACATGGGAAAAGTTTGACATATCAATAAACACTGTAAAATGACTAGACAATGAGTGATTGATGTCATGATGTTTTTTGTTTGTTTGTTTTCTATTCCTATAGTTCAACTGGTGGATCTAAGAATGGCAAGTTTTTAGAGTCCATTTCCATGAAACGTAGATGTGATAAATTGTTTACCTTTAATACACTATAAATACATTGTAAATATTACAGAAGGAAAATTGAGTAGTAGAAAAATATTGTGTTTAAATAATATTCAGAGGTGTTTTTTTAAGCAAATGAAACATTTTGACATTTATTTTTCACACAGTATATGCAAACTTTTGAGTTTAAGTACTGTACACTAATATTATTGTAAACAATGTAGCCTATTCAATACAATGGGAATCATTATGCCTTCGTTAAAACACAAAACAAAAAAACACCTTTAATCAACGTATTTCTTGCTGCATCAGGGTAACTGCAGCTTCTGTCCATTCACTACAGGAACCCGGAAGCTCCTGGCATAAATGACCATATATGTACAAGTTAGTGTGACGCCTCTGCTCAACTGGGTTGCCATTGGCTTTGATGTTCCCTTTTCTCTCGCAGAACTCGCTGTGATTGGACTATCTTTTAACCCAAATTAAAAACCGCTTAATGTTGCAAAGTCCGTTTGACTGTAATTATTACGTCAGTAACACCTTCAGTTAACAATGCACTGTTGCTATGTCGTGAGAAAAATTACCTCTTTACCGAGATCTTAACCCTAACCCTAAGCACAACTCCAATAAACTACAAATACCAGCGCTAATATTTGTCGCGTTCAAACGATAGAATGGCAGAGGCTTATGGGTAATGTAATTTAAAATGTTTAATAATAAAAAATGGGGAAATGCTATATTTTTTAACAAAGGGTCATCTAAACATGTTCATTGTGTAAACATTAATGACATATTTAAGAGGCAGGCTGAAATTTGATATTTTACTAAGTGCACTTTTTTAAACACCTTTATACCACCTTTCCATATATGTTTGAAAACTCTGTCCAACATTATTTAATTAGCATAGCATAAGTAGTTGTCCTGCCAATTTTTTCTTTGACACTATAATCAGACTTTGATTTACAGCCATTTGAAATTTACATTTTTTTTTTTGCTCTTCTAGGGGACTCTACTGGGCCCTTGAAGATGGAAGGGCAGTAAAA
This sequence comes from Carassius auratus, assembly GCF_003368295.1. Classification (NCBI taxonomy): domain Eukaryota; kingdom Metazoa; phylum Chordata; class Actinopteri; order Cypriniformes; family Cyprinidae; genus Carassius; species Carassius auratus. The sequence continues at coordinate 193,506 of NW_020524586.1, forward strand.
CATACACATACCTTTTCTCATCATGGACAAAATACTGTGCTGAGTCATAATTTTTAAGACAAATAGCCAATATGTAAGTTGTAAGTCATGTTTATCTTAGAATAAGAATAGAACCACAAAAATATACATCAGTGCCTATTTGGAATAGGCTACACATATTTAATTACATCAGGTGCAAGGATACTGTATTTAAAGTAAAGAAAGACAACAATTAAAACAACCAATACATACTGTGACACTTCATTGTACTTTCACAGTGTCAATGTGTCATTCAGTAAGACAAGGTACAGAGAGTGTGTCGTTTATAGTGCAAAGCCATACAATTCATGCAATGCAAAGAATCATAATATTAAGAGCTAATTTGTGTCTCTGTGTAAAATACTCCTCATATTTGTCCTCCTCGGGTACTAAACATCAGTAATGTGCATGCTCATCTTGCTTATTATACAGTACTGGATTCATGTTGATCTTTCCCTTGTCCATCACCTTCAGTTGTGCATGAAATTCCTGCAGCATTATAGTCCATGCAGTATCTTCTAATGCAGCTTTCAGCCTGCCCTTCATCTAACTGAATGTCATTAATGTAACCAAATGTTCATTTCTTTATTAAAACACATTTATCTATTGTTTACAAAATTAAATGGTGTATTTACCAAACACCATTCTTAATATAGAATATTCACCCTACTTTATTATCCAACACCATGTGCAGTACTTTAGTGGAGGATACAACATAATACGATATTAAATGATAAATTAATTTTTACGATATTAAAAATGGGTTATGTTAAAACCATGTTTTTCTAATCAGATGAAGCCATGCAAATGCATGCATGGTGAAATGTCTTGAGCACCAAAGAATCACATCAAGTTTTTAGAGCTCTCCTGCTTTTCTTCCTCTTCTTGCTTGTCCGTGTCCTGGACATATCATAATCTTCCATGTCATACATTTTTTTGCAGTTGTTATGCAGCACCCTACAGCACAACTGATGAACAAAAGACATGTAACTAATTTAAATCAAATATCTTTATTGTCACAATACAATGAACACAAGTATACAGGTGATGAAAGTCTTGAGTGGAGACTGCAGCGTGACAGTATGGATGACAAATTAATTAATTCATGAATATATATGAAATACAAATTCTGAATATATATATGCAACATACATATATAAGGGACTCAATTCAGGTAGAGAACAATATGTTAAAAATTATGCTATACAAAGAGCATGAATTGAAAACAATAATAATCACAATACACATACATCTCTGCAGTAAAGCACGGTATGAATTAGTGCAAACAGAATGTCAGGGTGCATAATAATATTGAGTCCAGTCAGCATAACTGATAAGAGTGCAGGGCATATGAGGTTGGTGGGGTGTGTATGGTTTTACTGGTATGAGTTCAGTTCAGTCTGATTGCCTATGAAAGGAACTTGTCTCACTGTCTGCTGGTGTAGGTTCTGTGATAACGCATGCCTGATGGTAACAGTGAGAGCAATCCATGGCTCGGCTGGCTGGAGTCTCTGACGGTCCTCCTCACACTCCACCTGGTCTAGATGTCCTGGAGAGACAAAACATGTATTTAGGTTATGGTAAATCAATAAACAATATAAAGTATTTTTATTTATAATTGTTGCACTGGACTTAACATCGATTCTTGTTGGGGATATTGGCCAAAAGAATCCCACCACAACTAGCTCTCGTTGTTTAGCTTTGATGTTTACATTTACAGGCCGTAACATCTGAGCTGTCGCAGTAGAGCGGTTTGTGAATGCAGTCTTCACAGCAGATAACTGATGGGTTCAGGTAGCAGTGCTGCACTCGGTGGCCATTCAATTGATATCTTCATCAACTGGCTTCATCTTAATTCAAACAAACAGACAAAACAATAAGTCAGCAATAACAGCAATAACCATTCTAGAGTAATAGTGTTGGTGAATACAGGTGCAGGTGTCAGTACTCACCATATTCAGTCATTTCCTTCCCAAATCACAGAGATGATGCACAGCTGATTTGCTCATTCTAGGAGCTATAAAAAGATGTATATGTGAAAAACTATAACTGCTGACTTGAAAAGTCTTTTGAGAGATCAACATCAATGTTGTACCACACATAACTGCATTGAATTCAGACATACAAATGGAATGTGAAACTTTTCACCTTTCTGTCTTTTCTTTTGGGGCACAAGAAGTCCATGTTCATTCCTCATTTCTTTAGGACTGGTTTGACTGATTTTCTTTTGCGTTTCTGGTCTTCAGCTGTAAAACAAGAAAATATTTATTGACCCCATGTTTAATCATTATTGTTGTTTAAAAATATAAATAAAGCAGATATCATTATATACTTCAAGCACAAGTTCCTTGGCAACTCTAGTAGGCTCCTGAGTTCATCTGTACACATCAGATTCAGCGTCTGAGAAAATGCCATCATGCAAACTCTCAGTTTCTGCCTTACAACAGAGCATAAAAGAATGTGTGAGTGAGGGAGTACAGCATGAAGATGAAGTGAAAAAGGCAGAATTTTGTGTATAAATTTAACAGAATGAGAGGAACATTTAAGAGATTTAAGAGAACAGTACTGTCTGTTGGCGTGGATGCTAAAATACTTCTCATTATAGTTATTGGTCTTTGTGTGAACAGCTTTAAGTGATCTGATTTGCCCAAATTCATTGAAGATCTGATTTGTAGCACTTGAAAAGTTAAACTAGGATTTCCATTCTCTTGCTTCTAAGACAGATGTGTTCAGTAACATCACCATAGAAAGAAAGGCAGACTATGAGGTGTGGACAGATATCATGTACTGTTGAAACAGGAAGAGGCGGCACCAATTTGTAAAGATTAATAAAGAATACAATGGACTTCATTTAAACTTCATGACATAAACACTCTTACAATGGGCACAATCTGATGGGAGTTGTGGTAATGGCCGATAACAGGCAGTAGGAGTAAAAGTTGTAGAATTTTGTACAAGTACGCTTGTGCAATATAATATGATTATTGTATGAATTATTACTACTACAACATGCTCTTTGTTGACTGTTCTTCCTGATGGGCTATGTGAACCAAAATTTAAGAAACATCAAATGCTGAGAAAAATGTATCTGCAGTAAGGTTCAGTCAAGGTGCTCAGACGCACAGACGTACCATTGCAAGTGTTTGCCTTTGCAGCTTTTGGTCTTCTTCATAAATGCACAAGATGGTCAAATTCAAATCTCATGACAGGCCTTCCTGAAATATAAACATATTGAGACAGTGTGTTAAAATGATCTGTGATCAAAATATTTGATTAACACATAATATAAGGATGCGTTCATTAAAGCAAATCAGTTATAACTAAGAGTCTTCAACATTACCTGTGAAGGGTTGATCCTTTGAAGGACTTGTTCAGCCCCCTTGACAGCTTCTTCAATATCAGCATTGGGAGCGTGGAGTTGAAGTTCCCTGTTAATTCTAGCAGAGCGAGAGAGAGAGAGAGAGAGAGAGAGAGAGAGAGAGAGAGAGATTTTACAAGAGATGGCTTCTTTAAAGATCTGCTGGATTACAGGTTGTTGTGGAGCATGTAATCCGACGTAACTGCAAGACAGAAAAAACACTGAATTACAATTACTTCACAAAAAGATATTAAAGGCATGGCAAACTTAGTGGTTACTGTGCTTTACAAATAGTGTAGAGTAAAAACACAATTACTGTGGTAAAATCCTGGTAAGTGCTGTGGTTATTGTGTGTTAGTAACTACAAATACCACAGTAAAAACTATGGTTACTATGGTAAACCCATAGTACAGTAAATGTTGTGGTTATTGTGCGTTAGTAACTACAAATACCACAGTAAAACTACGGTTACAGTAGGAGAAGCATGGTAAATATGCTGTAGTTACTGTGTATTGGCTACACATGACGTGGTCAAGAAAAGTTAGACTAGTATTGTAAAAATATGCTAAATGTGTGGACTTTTTACACGATCACGATTATCACGCGATATTGGGTTGGGTGCTTTATTGTGCTTGTATCAGTCATGTCTAAAAGCTGAAGACCCATGTCACATCATTATTTATTTAAAACTGCAACAGGTCTATATACAGTAGGCCTACAGGTTAGCTTAGGCTAATGACAATGGTAGGCTAGCTGAGCAGCCCCCTGACCCATAATTTGAGCATAAACTGCCCTTTAAAACACGACCCTGTCTAACGTGATGCAGAAATAATGAAATAATTAAAACAATACGGTTAACCACGTGATATCATTACAAAAAGAAGAAGAAAAAAAAGATGTTTACCCTTGCTTACCTGTTTGAAGGTGTACGCGCATCAGGTGAACTGGACGATCCTCGCTGGTGACGTCACTGTCGCTGAAGATGATGCGTGTTATTTGGACGCATCTGCTCTCCACCGAAATTAATGTGAAGTATTGGCGTATCATATGCACGCAAAAATGGCATTTGGCGTATGCATTACACGCAACTAGAAAGTGTAAAGTCATGTTATTTATACGCAGACTGATGGCAATTGTACGGTGAATTCCAGCGAAAAGTTGGTAACCTTATTTTAGAACCAGACCGCAAGCCATCCGGGACGTCTTGTGGCCAGAAATCTGCGCATTCTCTGTTTGCGTATCCTGTGCGCTTTTGTCATTGGCGGAGCAGTCGGTCAATCCCACCTTTCAGATAAATACGACTTGTGATTGGACTGTACGTCAGCAGACAGCAAAGCATTGGCCAAGAGCAGAAGGCCCTCCCTCCAGGCTTTTTTTTTTTTGTTACGAGGTTGCGAAGCTTCATTTTCGCTTAGTCTGAATTTCAGAGTTTCAGAGCAGAGCTGCGTGACAACACTGCCACAAATCACGTGAGTCGCAAACTCACAACTGTGTGAGCGTATCTCCGCAAAGTGGGTGTTGTAAACTCGGCTCTGAAAAAAGTCTGCATAGGAGGGCAAATGTAATGTCATGTAATAAATTTCGCCCTTTCGAACCTCTGTTTTCAGAGTTTTCAAAACTTTTTTCACCTATTTGCACAACAAGTTTTCAGATCACTATTTACAGAGTTTCAAATCTTGAAAACAAACTATACACTGGGAGAACAGTGACAAATTCGAAACCCTGAAAAAATGATTGCACAACACCATTAAAAAGAGTGTTGCACTTCTGAAGAAGGAAAACTCAAAAACAAAATGATGTTTTGAAGAGATTACATTTTTTTTTACCACTTTGCAAGCCTGCAAAGCTCTGTTTTCAGAGTTTCAAAACTTTTTTTCACACATCAGACACCAGTTTTCAGATCACCATTACAAGGTTTCAAACCTGGAAAACAATCTAATACAGTGGGAGAAGAACACTGACAAATTTGAAACTCTGAAAAAATTCTTTGCGCAACATCGTAAAAAAAAGTTGCAGTCTGAAGAAGGAAATCTCAAAAACAACATAATGTTTGCAGAGATATTTTTATTTTTTTTTACATTTTGGCAAGCTTGCAAATCTTATTTTCGAACTTGTGAAACTTTTTTTTGTAAGATTTGAGTTTTTCGAACACTTAGTTTCAACCTTTCAGCACTGGTATTTTCAGTTTTGAATCATGGCAGGATTTAAATCCCATAACCATCTCTTTTAAACAGGTCAGGTCTGCCCCAAAAAGCTCGTCCAATTGTCTATGAGACCTATGTTATTCTGTGGGCACCACTTAGACATCCAGCCATTGAGTGATGACAATTTGCTATGCATCTCATCACCACGGTAAGCAGGGAGGAGACCAGAGCATATTACAGTGTCTGACATCGTGCTTGCAAGTTCACACACCTCTTTATCCCTCCTATTAACTTTGGGGTCAATTTGACCCCCTTCAATATTTAACGTCTGTAAATACATTCTTAAAAAAAAAATTTTCTTCAGATTTAATGAATTTTCCTAATTTAATGGGGACAACTCTGTAAACATAAAATTAACCTGCTGATATTTTTTTTAATGTCCTGTACACATTTTGTAGCATCTGTGTTCCAGGCTCTTTAACTGTATAAAACATGAGAAATATAAAAATTTCACAGACATTTGTTTTGGTTGTTTCATTGAGGTCACTATAACATGTTAAACATGTTATAATTATATAATGTTCGTTATAATTTTACATATCAATATTTTATTAAAAAACTTAACCTAACTCTAACCTAACATAATCGTATCTGAAGTAGTTCACATTGACATGGACATAATTCTCATGAGAACTTTGATGTTTCCCGTGCCGTAGGGGAGGGGAAAACATCATTTTTGTGAGAACTTTGATATTTCCTGTGCCGTGGGAGGGGAAACCTAATTCTCATGATTTACCAAACAAAGGGAGGAGCAAACATTATAAAAGCATGAAACAGAAGCAATTCTAAACCATTTCTCTTTGTGCTCTGTGTGCTCTATATGTTCTCCATCTCTCTCATTTGAAAATTACATCCAAGCAAAGATTTTCTGTCAATGAGATTTTGAGATTTTGACAGTGAAAGTGACAGAGAGCATGGTGTCTGAGATCGATGATAATATTGAGGACCTCTGATTATGAGGGCATCGCTGCCTCAGTATGAGAATGAGACTCCTAATGTTGACCCTCCTGTGTGTCTCTCAACCACCCACGAACCCATTACCTTCCAAAAATTGGAAAGTTATCATGGTCCCGCTTACCACCTGAACAACAGGGTAGACTTAGTGCTGCTAATGTCATCAAAATGGTTCCAGGGTCCATTAGATATACTGTCAGCCATCTCCAAGATATAAAATCAGCATTTCATCTTTTCATCACACCATCAATTGAAAAGAATGTACTTGAAATGACAAACTTGAAAGCCTACATTGGGTTGCTTATTTTGGCAGGAGTCTACAAGGCAAAAGGAGAAGCAACAGCAAGCCTTTGGAATGCTGACACTGGAAGGGCAAAATGCAATATGCCCCTGAGGGGCACATCTTGTAGCTTTTGGTCTCTCAACGAGGTTGCTGAGATCATCCTTCAATCCAGAACTCCCTCCATGAGGAAACTGTACACCTTGAGGTGAAATCCTTTCACCTCCTGATGTGAAGACTGCCAGCACAACCCAGTTATTTGCCCAGTTGGGACAGTTCTGGAATTCCTGCAGGCCCTTCTCTCTGCAGGTTTGACTCACTCCACCCTGAGGATCTATGAGGCGGCCATTACAGTCTACCGTGCCCCTCTTGGTGGCCATTCAGTGGGCAGACACCCTCTTATGTTTCCTCTGCGGTGCACTGAGGCTAAGGCCTCCGGCCAGAAGAAGTTGTTGATCAGGATGCTATCCTAAAACCTTGAGTCCTCTGATCTCCCCACACCATTGAGAGTCAAGACTCACTTTGACCGAAGTAGGGCAGCCTCCAAGGCCTTCTTGTCAGGTGTGTCTATACAGGATATCTGCAATGCAGCTGGACAGTCCACACCCCTCACATTCATCAGATTTTATGGTTTAGATCTGCGAGCCACTCACGGCTCTTCTTTCTCTTGCCTTAATTGTGCTCCTTGTGTGCACACTAGGCAGGGACTTCCAAGTCTGGCGTGTGGGCATTCTCGTTCCCATAGCGTTTTGGATGCAGCTCAAGTTCCTGAAAGGGAACATCCCAGGTTACAAATGTAACCATGGTTATCCGAAGGGAACGAGATGCTGTGTCTCAAAGCCATACTTCCGGCATCCCTGCCAGAGTTCGCTTCATTCCTAGAAGCTGACGCTCGTTCCACCTCACATGCTTTTATAGCTTCCTGGTCGCTACATCACCCGCTTATGAAATCACGCCCATTCATGAGACTGATTTCACATATTATTCAGAGTTGGTCACGCTGAAGGGCGTTACTATAGCATTTCGGACGCAGTGTCTCATTCCCTTCGGGGGACCATGGTTACATACGTAACCTAGGACATTTTGCATGTTGCAACCCTTGATAACAAAAAGAACTATTATGTGTTCCTTACTAATGTTTTGATTGTGATGATGTTCTAAATCCTTCTAAATGTTTGAAATTGTGTTTGTTTTTCCCGGGTCAAATTGATCCCAAACATAACTTGTATTACTATCCTTGATAAAAATGAATAGTTTTTTGCTTTTCAAATGTTATAGATTACAAAAAATCTATACTTAGAAATATTATAAACAAATAAAACACCATTTTATATATACACTTTTCAAATTTTAGGTCAATCAGTGAGATTTTTTTGTGATTTGTAAGTGTTTCCATAGTCGTGCAATGGGTATTGTGGATTTATAAAGGGTGGGAGGGGGGTGGTGGGGTGGATGTCAACTTAAAAGGCTATTTAAGTAGTCAACAAAGACATAAATTACCTGAGACACAAACCTTTGTTAAAAAAAAAAAAAAAATCATATTCTTGAGGTTTAAATTACGGGGGTCAAATGCCCCAGTGGGTAACAGATGTTTATCATATTTGAGGTAAAAAGGAGGGTGGGTTTAATGTTATTTTTTGTGATCT